>NC_137882.1:15664954-15924954 GCF_963924005.1 Protomyctophum bolini | reverse complement strand
TGTGTAGAGACCATAGTGTTGATGGTAGTCTGTAGAGAGACCATAGTGTTGATGGTAGTCTGTAGAGAGACCATAGTGTTGATGGTAGTCTGTAGAGAGACCATAGTGTTGATGGTAGTCTGTAGAGAGACCATAGTGTTGATGGTAGTCTGTAGAGAGACCATAGTGTTGATGGTAGTCTGTAGAGAGACCATAGTGTTGATGGTAGTCTGTAGAGAGACCATAGTGTTGATGGTAGTCTGTAGAGAGATCATAGTGTTGATGGTAGTCTGTAGAGAGACCATAGTGTTGATGGTAGTCTGTGTAGAGAGACCATAGTGTTGATGGTAGTCTGTAGAGAGACCATAGTGTTGATGGTAGTCTGTAGAGAGATCATAGTGTTGATGGTAGTCTGTAGAGAGATCATAGTGTTGATGGTAGTCTGTAGAGAGATCATAGTGTTGATGGTAGTCTGTAGAGAGACCATAGTGTTGATGGTAGTCTGTAGAGAGACCATAGTGTTGATGGTAGTCTGTAGAGAGACCATAGTGTTGATGGTAGTCTGTAGAGAGACCATAGTGTTGATGGTAGTCTGTGTAGAGAGACCATAGTGTTGATGGTAGTCTGTAGAGAGACCATAGTGTTGATGGTAGTCTGTGTAGAGAGACCATAGTGTTGATGGTAGTCTGTGTAGAGAGACCATAGTGTTGATGGTAGTCTGTAGAGAGAGACCATAGTGTTGATGGTAGTCTGTGTAGAGAGACCATAGTGTTGATGGTAGTCTGTAGAGAGACCATAGTGTTGATGGTAGTCTGTGTAGAGACCATAGTGTTGATGGTAGTCTGTGTAGAGACCATAGTGTTGATGGTAGTCTGTAGAGAGACCATAGTGTTGATGGTAGTCTGTAGAGAGACCATAGTGTTGATGGTAGTCTGTAGAGAGACCATAGTGTTGATGGTAGTCTGTAGAGAGATCATAGTGTTGATGGTAGTCTGTAGAGAGACCATAGTGTTGATGGTAGTCTGTAGAGAGACCATAGTGTTGATGGTAGTCTGTGTAGAGAGACCATAGTGTTGATGGTAGTCTGTAGAGAGACCATAGTGTTGATGGTAGTCTGTGTAGAGAGACCATAGTGTTGATGGTAGTCTGTAGAGAGACCATAGTGTTGATGGTAGTCTGTAGAGAGACCATAGTGTTGATGGTAGTCTGTAGAGAGACCATAGTGTTGATGGTAGTCTGTAGAGAGACCATAGTGTTGATGGTAGTCTGTAGAGAGACCATAGTGTTGATGGTAGTCTGTAGAGAGATCATAGTGTTGATGGTAGTCTGTAGAGAGACCATAGTGTTGATGGTAGTCTGTAGAGAGACCATAGTGTTGATGGTAGTCTGTGTAGAGACCATAGTGTTGATGGTAGTCTGTAGAGAGACCATAGTGTTGATGGTGCTTATGGTTGTCTATCGAATTTGATGATGACGTCCACTTCTATTGGTGAGTTATTTGGTGGCTGAATAGCCCAATCCTGGACGCACAAGTCCTATAGAACGTCACAGTCCCGCACCCTTTCATGACGATGTCAGGCCCAGGAAATAAAAAGTATTTATTTAAAGACCTTTTAAGCGTCGTACAAAGCCAACTCGAGTCGTGACAAATCATGACAATAAACACAATATTTTGGACCAAACTAATAATTACAAAGCCGTTTTCTTCTTCTTTCGGCCCGAAAAATGGTGTTTGTTGTCATGATTTCTCACAACTCCAGTTGGCTTTGTAGTGTACGACGCTTAAAAGGTCTTTAAATAAATACTTTTTAATTTTTTTATAAATATATATATATATATTTAGGAAATATGAGGAAAATGAACGGCGAATCATTTCCTGGGCCCTGGTAGGGGCTGCGACGCTCTATTGACAGCCATCCAGCCAATGAACCGGCCAACAAACCAGCCAGGCAGCCAGCAGTCTAATCGGCCATGTGGACGGATATCTGAGACCTGTCTTGGCATCTAAGGACAAGCTATGGGGATTTGAAGATGCCAAACTTAACACACAGAGCTAAAGATATGAATGGTCTGTCTGCACAGTGCACACTGTGTGATATGGAGGATCACACACACCAAACACAAGCTGTTTTTTACTGATGAGATGCATTTCAAAGAGGGGCGCGCGTGCACGCACACACACACACACACACACACACACACACACACACACACACACACACACACACACAGTGTTGTTCCAATATTCCATATTTCTATGAATATTGCAACGACCTCGATTATAAATATTTACGTGACCTAAAACAGAATATATACTCTGACATGCAGATATGTAATAACCGTGCATTACCTGTCTGCAACAGTTTTCAATTGATTTTGTTTGTTGTTTCGCTGTATTTCAATAGTTAATAATAATAATTTGATTTAATTTCTTGATCTTATATTTGTATTTAATCAAATTGTAACTGATTGTGTTATAGTTGACATTCTATTTGTATTCTATTTGAACCACTTAAACCCTCTCTAGACTAAGTTAAGGCTCTGCAGCGTTTTCCTCCCGTCTATAGTCTACACCAGTGGTTCTAAACCTTTACATGTCAAAGACCCCCACATTGACACAATCACCCCGCGAGAGAAGATTTTTATGGTGATTCTCAACCCGTTTAATTTCAAGGACCACCAGTTTAACATGCATATTAGTCTACGGACCCCCCATTTAATCTCTGAGACCCCCAATTTATATTGTAAAATCAATGTTAATTTAACTCTGAGAGTGTACAAATGGAACCAAATGGACCCGTTAGAGTCCATTTGTACACTCTCAGAGTTACAGACCCGTAAGGGTCCATTTGGTTCCAAACTATCATTTAGCTGGGGACCCCCTGGAACTCCCTCAAGGACACCTGGGGGTCCCCGGACCCCACTTTGGGAACCACTGGTCTACACTACACCAAATCTATTTGCCAGAAATCTACAAGCTCACAATATGTCGCATTGCGAAGCAGTATGAGCTTGTAGAATAGAAACTACAGAATTATGGATGCTTCTGGCTTTCAAGTGCTTAACTGATTTTATGTGTTGACCTTGTCACCATTGAGAATTAAAAAAAAGGTTGAATAATTGAATGAATGAAAGAATGAACTTACTGATATTTGCACTCTGTCTATGAATTCCCCACTCATCTACCACCTCTCTCTGTCTGGGTCACGCTCTCAACTTTACAATCGTGGGCCAATTAGAACACAGCCAGAACTTCACAATATGCATTCATTCACCCCTGACACCCACACAGACACCCTGAGGTGCCCGCTTCACTATCCACAATGTGCTAATGACAGAGGAACGCTGCAGGGCTCTTCTCCTCCTATAACCTCCATGCACCAGATAAGAGTACTGCATCCGGCCTGGGCCGTGGCTCAGCGGTCCAGCCACCTTGGCCGGTAGCCCGAGTCTGGCAGTGTGCCGCGGGTTCGACTCCCGATCCCGACGGCCTTTGCTGCATGTCACTCCCCCATCTCTCTCCCCCATTTCCTGTCAGCCTACTGTCTGTCTCTCTATAAGAAAATAAAGGCGAAAGCCGCAAAAGAAAAAGAGTACTGGGTTAGGGTCGCAGACACATTTGTATGGGTCCCTTTATTTTTTTTGTTTCCTACATTTAGTTTTTAATTAATTATAATTATTTTCAAAACTTGAAAAAAAAAACGATTAACGATATTATCGTCATGCTTAACGACTTGAACCCCCAGCATCCCAATTCTGGGCATCAGATCTACAACCATTGCAACGTGGTTTGTGTGTTTGTAGATCTGCTGCTTTTGGCTAAATTGATGTGTGTAGAGTGAAATAAGAGCGTATACCAGATGCACTCTTCACAGGTCTGTTTTTATCAACTATAGAGGTTTTAAAGTGATAATGAATTTGCAGCTCATTAAAAAAAGCTAATTCATCCTAGTGTAAATCTAAATCTCCAAGATACGATTATTGTGAGCGTTTCTTTTATCACGATATGAGAGAGACAGAGAGAGAGAGTGAGTAAAAAAGACAGACAGACAGACATCAGCCCACCCACCATCCCCCCAGAACCAGACAAACACTGTCTATGACCATATCGTAACTAACTATGACGAAAAATGTTCTTCGACTACCTTTTTTCACTGACGAAAACGAAATAAAAACACACAGCCTATTGCTAGAACACTATGACCTTTGGTTCCAACAACACCGTGGATGAATGTGTATTGTGTGTGTGTGTGTGTGTGTGTGTGTGTGTGTGTGTGTGTGCGCACCTAGAGACGCGCTGGAAGCTTGTATATCTGCTATTTTTCAGAACCACTGTTCTAAACCACTGTTCTAAATCCTAAATTATAACTTTTATTTTAAACTTATTTAGCTATAATAGCTCAAATCTAGAAAGACAGGATTGCATGGGTTAAACACCTGTCCAGCTTTTGGTTCATCTTTTGCCACAAGCTAACAAACTGGTCAAACTATTCCTAGGTTTAAATACAAAACATATTGGGTATATTGTAACAAGACTGTACAATGATGTACTAGAGGAGAAGAGAGGAGAGGGGAGGAGAGGAGACAGGCAGGCATGAGTGAAAATAAGCAGTAGAGAAATATTTGGCTGGGAGCATCCTGAGTCTCATCAAGGTTAATTGGTCTGTTGAGAGGACACACTCATCTGGCTCATCAATCAACCTCTCCCATTGTTTCCCAAAGTCTTTCTCGCTATCTGGGTTTGTGTGTGCGCACGTGCGTGTGTGCGTGCATGCCTGGGTCTGTGTGTGTGTGTGTGGGGGGCTGTGTGCGCACGTGCACATGCAGAGAGTGTCACCCCAACATTGACCGTAGTCCAACTGATAACTGCTCCCTGCCAAGGCAGCATTATATATCGTCTCTGTCGGGGGGGGGAAAAAAACTCTTATCTCCATATTACGTTTTGAGTTTTTTTTAATAAATGAACGCCCCACTTGTTTATTACTACAGCGTCAAATTCAAAAGCAGCAAAAGTAGCAGATCCACAAGCTTGTGACTCGAAGAGACGATAGAGACGATACTCGTTGTAAAAGCGGATAGATCTCTATACTTCTAGCGCCATTAGCCAGTGTACCGGTAGTAATTAAAAAGTACTAGACAAAGCCATTAGACAGACAGACACTTATTTATGTTTTTTTTATTAGTCTAATTACTGCTTAAGATAACAGCGCCGGGGTGGTTGTGTTTACCGTTTTCAACCCATGTCATATTAACATATTATATTAATGCTGTTCTGTGCAGCAGGGAATCAGCTGAACTCTCTCTCTGTCTCACACACACACACACACACACACACACACACACACACACACAGAATCATCTGTCTCTTCCCGTGGTAAATCTTAGTCATTGAACAACACCTGAGCTCACAGTCACGGCTGTCAGTCAGTCGGGAAGTTTAAACAGAAGAAGCTGCTGTGTGAACATCCTCATCCTTTTCTCCTTCCTTATGTTCTCTTAATTCTCTCTCCCCATGCGGAACGCACGACACCAGCGGTCTAGTCTAACTCCAGCTCATTACCAAAACAAACCACTATTGTCCCGTCCTCCCGCGGGTGGCGTTATTAACACCAGCTATATGAGGTTATGGTAATAGTTCCCTAACCTCCAGTGAACACAACACATGCATTATATAGCCTGGCAGCCCTATAGCCTACTTGACATTTCATACTAGCGTTTTTTTTCCCTCTTTTTTTTGTACATGAATGGCTTTATTGTTCTACATGGTTTGGTTTCCTGACTGCCTTTCGTCTCATGCCACATTCATTCATTCTCCGCTCATTTTCTTTGACGTATGACCATATATGTTCAAATCCATTCCACCGCACCGACAACATCATGCTGACCAGAAGGAAGGCGACTAGGGAGCATGTGTGTGTGTGTGTGTGTGTGTGTGAACCAGCCAGTGGTTTTGACTCCCAGAGAGAAAGCATGGTCGCTCCTGCGTCTCCGTTAGCTCTGGCTATACTACGACACCCACCGCCTCTATTTCTACAATTATATTTGTTTCTTCACATGCTTGAAGACCCTCTCTCCTCCATCCATTCATCCATGTTGTTCTATTTATCATTCTTTCTGGCTGACTCTCTCTCTCGCTCTCTCTCTCTCTCCCCTTCTTCTAAACAGGCTGGGATTTGGGGGGGTGGGGTAGGGGGGGACGACTGGGTTGGAAATAACCTTCACATGGCCAGCTTACCCAGCTATCTCTCACACACAGACCGCTGCTGCGCCGATCCATGCACTCACACACACACACACACACACACACACACACACACACACACACACACACACACACACACACACAACTGTACAACACACACAGACACATGCCCGGCGGAGCCCAGCTTGCTCTGTCCATGAGACAGAGAGAGAGAGAGAGAGAGAGAGAGAGAGAGAGAGAATGACAGAGAGACACTCACCACTCCATGGACCAGGAACTCAAACAGTTTGCTCTTGGTGGCTTTCCGCGCTCCCCCCGCCGTCTCCTCCGTAGCCATTTGCTCCTCCGTTCACCCTCTCTCTCCTGCTTTTGGCTAGGTCTTCCTCTCTCTTTCTTTTGTCTTTCCCTCTTCTCTTCTCTGTCTCTCTCTCTATCTCTCTCTCTCTCTCCCTCTCTCAGCCTTCTCCCAGGCAGCCTCCGGTTCCCCTCCCCTGCTCCACTTTCCTTCTCTTTGTGCTCTCCTTTCAGCAGCTGCCTGTCCCTGACTCTCCTTCTCAGTCTCCCTCTCTCTCTCTCTTGCTCTCCCACACACATGCATGCATATACACGCACGCATGCATGCACGCACACAGCCCCTCTCTCTCTCTCTCTCTCTCTCTCTCTCTATTTTGAATGTGCGGCAGGCAGCCCCTCTGTGCCTAGACTCTGTCTCTGGCTGTGGCTGTGTGTCTCGCTCACTTTTTAGTTGAGCTGCCTTTCAGGAGCCCGGCGCGTCGCTCGCTTCTTGCTTGGAGAGAGAGGGGGGAGTGGAGTGTGTGTGTGTGTGTGGGGGTCTGGCAGGGGGGTTTCAGACCAGCCCACCCTCGCCCGCTCGCCTGCTCCCCCGCGCAGCTGTTGCATTCCATTGGTTGATAAGGACATGCGGTGTGGCCTCAGAGCCATGGGCTGGCTGGCTGCTGTTTAAACAGGGCCGGGGGGGGTTGTTGTATGGGGAGGTTAGAATCAGTTAGCTATTCCTCAGTTCTGCTGCAGCTCCCCCGCCACCCCAATCCCCCCGCCACCCAGCGACAAACCAAGAGGCCATGGTCAGCACACACACACGCACACAAGCACACACACGCACACACACACACACACACACACACACACACACATAGAGCTCTGAGTTGGGACTCATTCTCAAAAAAGGACCCAGGGCTCTCTTAAAGGGACCATACAACATATTATCATAAACTAATATCCACACTATGTATATAATATATCGTTGTTGTTGTTATATCGCAGAAACCTCTTATCTCCATATTTTAAATGTTTCTTTGTAAATTAACGCACTACAGCGTCACAGCAAAGCATCGAAAGTAGCTTTTGAATTTGATTCCCGTTTTGAAGGTTTCCACCCGCCAGAGATAACATGCACCTATATACACTTCTGCCTGCACTAAGTCCTCTCCTTGTGTCGCTTTGATCTACAAGCTCACAAGAGTCACAATGCGTCGCAGCATGAATCATGACACATTTTGTGAACTTGTATATTGGTCTTTTTTCGCAGTGCGACACGGCGTGTGTACGCTATACACCCAGGGCATTACATTAGTGTGTTTAGATTGCTACACGGGCTCCGCCAACTAAGGTTCCACATTTGATTTCTGCCTCCTCCTGGCTGCGTGTTGGAAGTGTCCTTGAGCAAGACGCTGAATTGACCCCTAATTTGCTGCAGGTTGGTGCCTTGCATGGTTTCCTACGCCATCGGTGTGTGAATTGGTAAAAGTGAAGTACATTGTAAAGTGCTTCGGAGAAAGGCAGTAGTAGTATAAATGCAGTAGTTCATTTGCCATACATTATAATGTGTCTATAAATAGGATATAGGCCCTCATTAAAGGCCGAAGGTCGCATTTACTATGAAATACATCACCGGTCTCAGAAGGGGGCTCGTACTTTGTCAGGTACTGGATCATGGCATGGCGGCTTGTGACCGCCCTGATGTCCACGTTGGCGCGCCAGCACAGGAAGGCATCTGTCTTAATCATGTAGTTATTCATCAGCGGATCATTTCGCACTGGGACGTATACGACATCGCCAGGGGCCCTTCCCCATATATGGGAATGTCAATATATGGCCACATATCACAGTGTGGTTGCCGTAACGCGAGTCACACTTGCATATGAACCAAGTTGGTACAACACATGGATCTCCATTATGTGGAGCTGACTATCATCACCTGGATCTCCATATATGAAGATCACAACACTGACCTGATCAAACCCTGGATAGCCATACATGGTTTGACATACTAGATCTGCATATATGGAGCCGCCCAGCAACTCTACATCTGACCTCACTGACACCAGATTAATAGTTCAACTCCTGCTTCTCAACTGTGCCGGATTAAGAAGCTCTGTTGTTTCACCCTCAGGGCGTCTTAAAGGTGATAAAGAGCGCTCCTCACAAGTGTGATTTTTTTTTCAAATAATTTCAGTCATCAATGTTTATATAATGTCTATATTGCGTATAGCTTTTTCTTTTTGGGCTTGACCCTGTCATATTTATCATTATAATTACATCTCTGCACTCGGAAAAGCAAATAAGTAATGACTTAAACCTCCATATGGTTGAGCAGAGTCCCTCAGGGCTCTGTACTAGTGTTTTATGACCTCAAGTGGGTTCAAGTGGTTAACACAAGGCCATTGATGTTAATTGTGGTCTGAAGAACACAAGGAAGGAAGGGAAATGGCATTTGTGTATTATTTGCCTCTACGCCCAGCTCACAAAAGACAAAACACTCACATACAGAGCATCTTCACTTCCTGGGTGTGCGTGTGCACATGCGCTTGCGTGTGCGTGTGCGTGACTTGTCTGGGTTGGCTTTTGTCAAGAGAGCATTCAGAGGTTAAGGGCGTCCTCCTCTCTTTTGCCTCATTAGCTTCACCTTTCACCCACTGACTGGGGAGAGAGAGAGCTACTGTACGTTTAAACTATCGGCTCTACTGTGCTACAGTAGGGCAGAATAAGCACACTCAGTCCGTCTGTGTGATGCTATTTACCGCGTACACGGTGCACGGCTCACCAAGATTCACAAAAACGAAACGAAAACTATAGGCAGCACTCCGAAGTCTGGCTATTATAGAGCACCGAAGTCTGATGTAATTTACTCATCCTATACGTGGGTCTCATTTGTATTTTATTTTTCCCCATTCAGAATTCCCATAGGCCTTTCCGATATCCACATGTCAAATAAGAACTGTGTTCCAAAAAAATATGATCCAGGCGCTTTGACTATGAAGACTCAACTGACGGCGAGAAAACGCTAACACTACCGCTGCCGAATTAGTTACATTTTTTGCCAGAAACAGACTGTATCACATATGAGTGACAGCTTGTTTATTTTTTGACCACAATGCTTATATGAGACGATTATTTTTTAAGATGTAAATGTAAATTGGGCCATAAACGTCCGTGACCCCTCAGGGGACGAGCGAGTAACGTCAGGACTTCGGTACACTATTACTGCACTCCAGTGCCTACAGCAGCAAACCATATAGACACACAAGTAACACTTCATACTTTGTTGCACGCTGTGAAAATAGCCATTCTAGTTCTACAAGCTCACAACATGTCACATTGCGACCTATTATGAGCTTACATGTATTCATCCGATAATATTCTATGCTCTGTTGATGAATTGAATACATGGGCCCACAATGGAAACAATACTACAATCCTTTGGCCTAAATGTTTTACTGTATACCATATGGCAGTCCGTGCCGTTTACAGTTTTGACTAATAAAGTATTCAATCATCAATCGATTGCAGATCAGACTATTTATTTTCAAGAGACAGCGGTGTAGAGCTTCGATGATGCCAAGGTTGGGCGATGCGACAGGCCATCTCTCTGACCAATGACGATGAGTCTTCAATTTGGTTTGCCACACAACAGGACCTTTTTTCAGACTCCGTCGTCCTCTTAGAGTATATATACTCTAAGGTCGTCCTACATTTAGGATTACGACTCTGTCTCTTGTCCCCACCGTCCTCTGTCCTCTCCTCCTGCCCCCCCCCCCCCCCCCTCCACGGATGTAATATATTCACAAGATTGATTTAAATGACAACGGCAGTGAAGTGCCGATGGAAATCAAAGGAGATTTGACTGACACGTGAGGGGCAAATTATCGCTGCTGCTGTCCCCTGGCCTCTAGCCTGTGTGTGTGTGTGTGTGTGTGCGCGCGTGTGTGTGTGTGTGTGGGGGTGGTATTGGGGCAAGGTGAGAAAAGTGTCACTGCAGGTGATTAAGGGTGGCACTAAAGTCCCTAGTCCCTAAACCCCTCCTCCCTCTCATCCTCTATTCTCTCCTCTCTACCCTCCCTGGAGTCCTTCCTCTCCCTCTCACCTGACACTGCAACCTCATCCTTCCTCTCCTCTATCTCATCTGCATTCGACCAACACTGCCCGCTCTCATCCAGGCCAGCTCGCTCATGTCCACCGGCTCCCTGGCTATCTGAAACTCTCAGATCTGAACGAACACCTCTAAGGGCAGCCGAAAGAAAGTGGCACAAGACAAAGCTACCAGATGACCTTTCCCACTTTCACTCACTCCTCTCTGCCTTCGCCCTCTCACTAACCACTGCTAAAACCTCTTTCTACCACACCAAAATCCAATCCTGTTCTTCTAACCCCAGGAAGCTCTTCTCCACTTTCTCCTCCCTCCTTAAACCCCCTCCCCCCACTCAACCTGCATCCCTCACTGCTGAGGTTTTTGTCAACTACTTCGAGAAGAAGGTTGATGATATCAGCAGCTCCTTTCCTCCCCTCCCACATAAAGTGGCATCTGACTCAACCAACACTAACCCCAACATACCATGCATGTCCTCCTTCTCTCCTCTTTCCCCAGACGAGGTTCTACAACTAGTGACATCCTCTAGACCTACCACCTGTCCTCTTGACCCTGTCCCGTCTCCAATCTTCCAGACCATCGCACCTGATCTGCTCCCCTTCATCACCTCCATCATCAACACCTCAGTAACCTCAGGCTGTGTCCCATCTGCCCTCAAGTCAGCCAGAGTAACACCACTCCTCAAGAAACCAACTCTTGACCCCTCAGATGTCAAGAACTACAGACCGGTATCACTCCTTTCATTTATTTCTAAAACCATTGAACGTGTTGTCTCCAACCAGCTCTCTCTCCATCTCTCACAGCACAACCTGCTGGATCCCAACCAGTCCGGATTTAAGAAGGCCCACTCCACAGAAACTGCCCTGCTGGCAGTCACAGAAGCACTACATGCTGCCCAAGCTGCTTCCCACTCTGCAGTACTGATCCTCCTAGACCTATCGGCAGCATTTGACACAGTGAACCACCAGCTGCTCCTAGACACCCTAGCGGATCTAGGCATCGGTGGAACGGCACTAAAGTGGTTCTCTTCCTACCTCACCGACCGGACCTACCAGGTTTCCTGGAAAGGTCTGTTATCATCCCCCCGAACCCTCCAAACTGGGGTCCCACAGGGATCGGTTCTTGGTCCCCTCCTTTTCTCACTGTACACTAAATCCCTTGGCACTATCATCTCTGCTCACAATATATCCTATCACTGCTACGCCGATGACACACAACTGTTTCTATCCTTCCCCCCCTCTGCCACTCAGGTGGAAGAGCACATCACCGCATGCCTGGCTGACATCTCACAGTGGATGTCCTCCAACCACCTCAAACTGAACCCAGACAAGACTGAGCTTCTCTTCTTCCCAGCTAAGTCCTGCCCTATGCGGGAGCTAACTATCTCCATAGACAACGCCCTGGTAACGTCTGTCCCAACAGCCAGGAATCTTGGTGTTGTCCTGGACAGTCAGCTCTCGTTCAAAACTCACATCACAGCTGTCACTCGATCCTGTAGGTTCACACTCTATAACATACGACGAATTAGACCGTTCCTCACCCAGGAATCAGCCCAGCTCCTAATCCAGACAACAGTCTTGTCAAAACTTGACTATTGTAACTCCCTCCTTACTGGCCTACCAGCATGTGCACTTAAGCCTCTCCAGCTGATCCAAAATGCTGCAGCTCGCTTGGTCTTCAACCAGCCAAAATTCTCACATGTCTCCCCCCTGCTCCGCTCCCTCCACTGGCTCCCGGTCGCTGCCCGCACAGAATACAAAACCCTGATGCTGGCATTCAAAGCAACCAAAGGTATGGCTCCCCCATATCTTGCAAGTATGATCGAACCCTACAAACCCTCCCGCTCACTCAGATCAGCCAACGCAGGGAAGCTGGAAGTACCCTCACTAAAAACGCCGGGACAACGCTCCACACGTCCCAAACTCTTCTCCCTTCTGGCTCCAAAACTGTGGAATGCACTTCCCATTGCAGTCAGAACTGCAGCATCACTCCCAATCTTCCGCCGTAGTCTGAAAACCCACCTTTTCAGACTCCATCATGGCCCATAGCACTTACCCCACCCCCTTAGATAGCAATTCTAGTAGTCATAGCACGTCATAGTACGTAGCATAGTAGTATAGATGTATAGCTTATATGTATAGTTTCATTATAGATATTCCACTGTTACTTTCTTAGCTACGCATGTTTCATGATAAATGTCTTTATGTGATGTATTCCCATGCTTTTGTTCTTGCTTAATGTAAGTCGCTCTGGATTAAGAGCGTCTGCTAAATGCCTAAATTGTAAATTGTAAATTGTAAAGGAAACGTTGGTGGGATGTTTTTGGGCGTTTGGCCAAAAACACGAACCAAGAGAAACAGAGACAGCAATTGAACATTTGCAGATCGCGTCCATCTTGCCAGAAAGGTGGTAACTAGGTGCAATTCCCCATTGACAACCCATACATCCAAACAGAAAAGTCCTATCTGATTGTATTAAACGTCAAACTCACCAACATTGCAGTTGTACGAAAAGCCACCGTAGACATGTTATGAGCTACTTCCTGTCAATAATTTCCTTGCAGGTGATTTGGTGTTGGCGTTTGGAAGTGTGCCCACCCGTTTTGAATTTGCACATGATGCGGGAGGCAGCAGGACGTTGCTTTACTGATAATGAGCGCTTCCAAACTCTGACACTTAAAAAAATAATCATCTAAAAGGAATTTCTTGACAGGAAGTAGCTCATAACATGTCTACGATGGATTTTTATGAAACAAACAAGCAGATAGAAAGTATTACAGTTACAATGTTGGTGAGTTTGACGTTGTTAATACAATCAGATTATTATTATTTTTCTGTTTGGATGAATGGGCTGTCAATGGGAAATTGCACCTCGTTTAGTTACCAGTTACCACCTTGCTGGCCAGATGGACGTGGTCTACATATAACAATCGCAATGTGACATAGCTCTGTTTAACACAATACTGTACCCCCTCCAACTGTACAGACTTTCCCTATTTTCTTTCCTTAAATAGTTTTTATTGTGTTTTGAGTTTGAGGCGTTTCCAGGAATTACATTCATAGCACTAAAGGTTTTCAAAGAGATATACCTGCCAGACGAGTAGGATACAAAGGCTGAAAGGCAGACATTTGCATTCCAATGGGTGATTGAGGGTCGTGCTCTACCGCGACGGCCAATCAGCTGTCCACAAATAGTTCTCAGGTCTTGTTTTTGTCCTCTCTTTTTTCTCATTGTGTGGATTTTGACCTGGCAGAAAATGGATTTGGACAGGTGGACGCCTGTCCTCACCTTATTGTATAGATACGCCTCTGGTTGACACTTATATAAACGTTTTCTCATGCCAATAGATCTCATTTGACTTGAATTTAATTGACATCCAATCTAATGATGAGTGAGCAGGTAGGGAATAGGGACTCAACAACATCTCACTAATGAAAATGAAAACACACACTGGAATGGTTATTCCTTGTGGGGGAATCGAATGGAAGCTCTCTGGGCTCGGTACAGGCGCTCTGACCTCTATCAGACCACCACAGTCCCGCATCTGAATGCCAGACGAAACGCTCCTGGCTCCTAGAGGCGGACGGCCGTGGCATGAAGTCAGGATGATTTGGTTGCGCTGAAATTATTAGAGCAGCACGGGGCAGCTGCAGTGGAGAGCCTGTGTGACCTTTAGGTCAAAGGTCAAGCCCTTTGGAGAGCTTGACCCCCCCCCATGTGCACTGATGATTATATGATAAAGGAGGAGAATTCATGCCTTGCTAAATGATAGTTTGGAACCAAATGGGCCCTTGTGGGACTGTAACTCTGAGAGTGTACAAATGGAACCAAATGGACCATAACTGGTCCATTTGTTTCCATTTGTACACTCTCAGAGTTAAATTAACATTGATTTTACAGTACAAATTGGGATCTCAGAGATAGAAATGCCATTAAATGGGGGTCTGTAGCCTATTGCATATCAAACTGAGGGTCCTTGAAATGAAACTGCTGCCACGAGAGCCATAAAAATGTTCTCTTATGGAGGACCCTGGCATATCTTTTCTAATGGGGGTCCGCGGGTTAATTCGTGTCAATTTGGGGGTCCTTGACACAAAAAGGTTTGGGAACCACTGCCCCAGATCACGCAGAGTATTTTCTACCCCAGTAAGGGCGGCGTAAACCCTTCGATAATTTCAGTGCATAGCCCCCCCCCCCCCGCCCCCACATTCTGACCTCCCTCCACTTCTACACTTATTGATTTCTCTTCACCATCTTGACAATTTGTGGTCAATCTATTGAGCGGCAGGTTTCTGCCCTTCCCCAGTGTTTTATTGATGGAATTTCTCCTCTCTTGGTGGTGACACCTGCTGTTCAGAAGAGGGTACCACCGGCGTAGTGTGCTTTCTTCGCTCTTATGTTTCAAGGAACACTGAGGACAGCTGTTGACTCAGGCTGTGACCGTGGGTCCATGTCTGCTGCTTGACGCAGAGACGCGACGCTGCTATAATATACATAGCCTTTCAGAACGAGACTTGTACAATTAATTACCTTCCTTTGAACACTACATGAATGACACAGCTCTGCGTTATGCATAGGAAAAAGATTTGCATTGCAAAGTCTGCTTTGATCTCGTGCAAGGTCAAAAATCTCTCTCTCTCACACACACACACACACACACACACACACACACACACACACATACATGCACGGCACGTGCACACGCACACACACACACACACACACACACACACACACACACACACACAGAAAAAAACATATGCTAGTCCCTGGTTTCTCCAGTAACGGCACGGGGGCGTTCAAAGATAACAAAGAGATCCAGTAGCACAGGCAAGGCAGGCGATGGCATTGGGAGAGTTGAGCGCAGGGGTACCCCTTGTCGGACCCCCGTCGTCTCTCTCCCTCAACCCCGAAGCCAGTCAGGTCTCACCAAATGGTAATGTCCCAGTGTGTAGCAGACAGGGGGGTAGAGAGGAGGGGGTAACAGGGGGTAAGGGGGAGCAGCGGCAGTATTATGTACAGCCAACAGAGGGAGCAAAGACCCATTCACAGAGGTCACATTCTGTTTTTTTATGAAATACAAACACTGCAGTGTGAACGGAAATGGGATGAAATGCGGGCCAAAGTATTATGCATACGTTTGTGTGTTTCTTTGTGTGGGAGACCGATTGGTTTCCTTTCCGATCAGTTGTTGTTCACCTGTTTTGTTTTTGTGGATGGATTAGTGTTGGTTAATTTCACCGTTAAGCCACTAGAGGGTGACAGCACATTCTGGAGAATTTTAAAACTGGTCTGGTGGTCTATCCTACAAACATGGCTCATCGCCATGCTGGCTTGTGGTGGACATATTTGTCAAAATTCAATTTTTTGCCACAGAAATACAAAATGAGCGGACAATAATATTACCATATAAACACATGAAGAGCCCTGAATCATATGACAATAAGCAGGTCTGTAACTGAGAGTGTACACATGGAACCAAATGGACCCGTCCTAATGTGCCATAGTGGCATATAGTGAATAAAGTGTCCTGAAGAATAATGTCAGGATCTTATAATCAAAATAAGAACATTATAACGGTCTTTGCCACGGACACATTTGTACGGACAATATATTGATGGCCACTACTACTGAAACATTTAGTCGAAAATAACACACAACTGACTATTTCAATAGGTGCACGCTAACCCCTCCTACACAATAGATAACATAATTGAATTGAATAAAAAATTAAGGAACTGAGTGTTTTTTCTTTCTTTAAGTTTTACTAATTTAAAAATAAAAATGTCTGTAATTCAGTTGATTTACAACAACATGTTGGGAAAGTTTGTCTGTCCTGTTGTCTTTGTTTTGTTTGTCTGTTCACATTTGTCACTGTTTAACATTTACACTACCTGAGGCTGTCACTATTATTTTGTTTTTCATTTTATATCACTTAATTACTCATTATCTGTCAATGATATTCTGAAGTTATGTCATATACAAAATGCCTAATAAAAACAGTATTAAAAAAAAAAAACACAACTAATTGACTATAATCCACTGTAGTAGTGTACTTTTCTTTAGAAGTTTGCTTTGCCCTGCATTAGTCAGCGATGCCATGTGGTGGCAATGGAGCCTGAGCAGGGCTCTACACTACAGTAGGGGGGGGGGGGGAGAAATCCACCCAATGACCTTTTTTTCCTGTGCAACCTCTTTGTCTACGTTCCCTTAACAGTTCACAGGAGAGAGAGGGAGAGAGAAAGAGAGAGAGAGAGAGTTTGAGTGCAGCCTCTTTGTCTACGTTCCCTTAAAATGTATCAAGAGAGAGAGAGAGAGAGAGAGAGAGAGAGAGAGAGAGAGTTTGAGTGCAGCCTCTTTGTCTATACGTTCCCTTAACCTTTGCGAGCGAGAGAGAGATGTAGAAAGTGGAACAAAATGAGTCAAGTTAAAGGCAAAGCTGCAATCCGTATGTCCTCCTACCTGGGACTGGGAGGCTGGGATTTGAACACGGGATGCTCTCCTGCACATTGGGAGACCAAACATTTACCATTCACCCAAGAGGGCAATCCCCGCTTGGCCAGGGGAAATGCTGTGCTTATGAGCTGCAGGCAGTACACACGACTCCCATACCAGAGAGATGAATTTACGGATTGCAGCTTTAAGAATACTGTGTTACTCTGTGTATCGTTTTCATGTGCAGTTTTCTGACGCATTGTGCCTGATGCATTGACAACCCAAGGATGATCTCATCGTGCCAATAAAACTTTGTATTGAACCCAGAGAGAACGTGAGCCAGCAATAGACAGACAGACAGACAGACAGACAGACAGACAGACAGACAGACAGAGGGTATGTTATATCAAAGCAAAATGGACAGAAGATATAGGGTTATCTTGTAGATCATCTATTTTTTTAGGGGAAGAAATTGTCCCTATCTTTATCCCTTATCCCTAAACGTCTTTGCAATTTTTGTTTGTTTTTACCTTTTTTTTTTTTTTTTAATTCAAAAGTAAATTCAAAAATTCAAAAGTTCAAATAGCCAATCTACAAGCTCACACCATCGATGTAGATCAGCTAGTTGAACAATTATAAAATGTTTTTTAAAAATAGTAAAAAGTGTCTAATAACGTTAAGGATGAGGGGTAAGGCGGCACCCAACATATTAGGGGCCTTGGTGTACTGTAGGCTGAGAAAAGGTTACCTACGTCTAGAGCAGTGTTGCCCAAACAGTGGGTCAGGACCCATGTGTGGGTCATGGACACATTCTTATGGGTCATGACTGAGTAAATGTCCCAAAGCCTTACTGGTCTATCTGATCCGATCTATGATCTAGTCACTGACCGTAGATGGTACCCAGTAAGGCTAGTTAGAGAAACCCCTTAAAAGACTTTTAGACTTTTAAGATTTTAACTTTTTATCGTCTTGAAATGTTTGTTTTTTTTAGTAAGACTGCACGTGTTTTTATTGTGTTGTGTTATATGTTTGTTGTGTGGCCACTTTGGTGGCAGCTAATGGGGATCCGAAATGAATAAAGAATAGCGAGGTTTCACATACTGTAAAGCAGAAACCATGGAACCTGCTCTCTTCAACATTACTGTCGCAGACAGTTGGGGCGCAATAGGGAGAATGAGGACAGGAAAAGAGAGTGCCGAACACGTCTTACTCCAGTCCAGACTGAGTCCCTCTCCCTGGAGCTGGGCCCCCCTCTAGTTCGTTCAGTTTCGGAGAGCTGCTGCAAACAAAACCCTGAGCTCAAGCTGCTTAAAAAGACAGATCTTTAGGGAGAGCCTCTCAACGGCCATCATCAAAGGGATTGTTCAAAAGCATGCAGGCTTTACCGCACCTTTACTGCAGGACGGCTGGCAATGGAACACAACCACCCTAAGGACTACTAACCATTGTGTTTCTTTGTACCGAGTGGACCTGCAGCTGATATAGACCGTCCATACTGCACATATAAACACTATCTGTACTATCTGTATAGTATACATAATGCATATAACCACATATAAACAGATCTGCTACCTATACACAGTTTTTAAATATGAGGCTTTGTTGTATACTATGTTTAAAAAAGCTTTAAACCCTGGCCTGTATATATAATATAATGCATATCGTTGTAATGTGACATATGAGTAGCTCTGTTTAACACAATGCTGGACCTCCTCCAACTGTACTTTCCCCATTTTCTTCTTGAATAGTTTTATGTTTAGACGCATGTGTCGAGAGATGGGGAAGTGGATTTCAGGATGGATTCCTTGCAGCTAAAGAGAAAAGTCTCACATGGGAGGTAAAAACTAATAAATAGAAAAATGTGCCTAGAGATAGTGTAATGATTAAATTGAAAATATGTTATTTTCTGGCGAGCAAACAGGCACAAAAGTATTAAATTAGCCATACAGCCTCATTCCTATGAAGAATATGAACAATAGTATTAACCCCTTCTATGACGGAACCCTGCCAGAGTCATTCCACCTGAGCCTTTTCCCCGTTTCATCTGCTTCAGTAAAGCAAAAATGAACACCTCTCCTCTTCCCCTCTCCACCCTTGCCCTCCCCTCTTCCCTGCTACATCCCCTTTCTCTCTCTCCTCCTTCTCCCCCCTTTATTGTGGGTTAGGTGGGTTCATGTCCCATTAGTGCAATTGTAATTAACACTGTACAGACTTGCGCTCCAGTAAGGTCTGCCACTATAACGCCACATCCGGGAACGCACTGCCCGGAGTCTCCTTTTGTGTCTCCCACTTCTCAGTTTCACAGACTATTATTGCTGACCCCCAGCTGCAGACCGAGAGTGTAACTGCGGACCGGGCCTCTCCACGGATTGCAACTAAATTATGCTATACCACTATACACCATCGCTATACCATAATATTATAATATTATATTATTATATACAATCTTACACTATTATATGTATTATTATTGTTATTGCTACTATAGTGGTATCTCCCTCTGTCTCTCCTTCTCTCTCTCGCTTCGCTTCCCCCCCCCCCCTTATCGACTCGACACGGTGGAGGCAGATGGCTGCCCACCCTAGAGCCTGGGTCTGCCTGACGTTTCTTCCAGTTAAGGGAGAGTTTTTCATTACATGTAAAGTGTCTTGAGACAACTAGTTGGGATTTGACACTTTAATCAAATTGAATTGAACTGAACTGAACATCTACGCCACTTTACAATAAATAGGCCTATATTAAAAAGCTGTGCTTATTATAAACACTTATCATCATGGTAATGTAATATAGAAAGGGTGGGTGGGTGGCTTGAAAGCAACAATATATTATTTTAAAGTGTTCGGTTTGTTGTAGAGTCTTGAAATGCTTCATACTGCAAGCTCGTAAGCCTGATTTATACTTCGTTGCACCCAGTGTTGCATGCCGTGAATCTACAAGCTCACAACGCGTCACGATTTGTGATGCGTTGTGAGCTTGCAGGTCTGCTATTTACTGCTGGCGACGCCGGTGTGCAACAAAACACAAATCAGGCTTACGGGTCAAAACCCTAGGATTTTCAGGGCTTGTTTGTGGACAAAGGATCTCTCTCTTTATCCTAGGGCAGCAGCAGCGTTTACAGTTGAGCTCCTTGGCAGGCACCGGGCTGCTCCTGTCGACCTGAAAAGGGGGCATTGTGGTGTGGGAATGGATGGAAAAGACCCGGCCAGCAAACAGCCTCACAATGAGCCGAGTCTCCCCCCTCCCTGCATGCCCGCAGCCCCGGGCAGCGGCAGCAGCACCGGAACAAGCCCAGAGCACTGTGTAACCTGCTGCAGGGCATTTCCTGTTTGCTGTAGCCATGGCGACATGGCTGTTCTGCCTTCCCTTCCAAACTAGGTGCCCACCAATCACCAAAGAGAAGCCTCATGCTGCAGAGACTTAAAAATAAATAAAAAATAAAAAATCTGGAGCAGCAGCTGGTGGTGGTGGTGGTCTGAGATAGCTAGCCAGTTCATATCTGCTGTAAACTGGATGAGTGTAATGCAATATTTCACTGTGTTATTTCAAAGCAGTGGTTCTCAACCAGTGGTCCTGTGACAACCAGTGGTCCTTGAGGGGGTTCCAGGTGGTCTCAGCTAAAAGATAGATCAAGAGTTGGTAGCCAAATGGACCCTTATAGATCTTTAACTCTTGAGAGTGTAAAAATGCACATTATTATATAGTTGTTTATAGTCGTGAAATTAGCATTAGGCATTGTGTTGGATTATTGCAACCCAGTCATGGGGAGGGGACACCCTGGGGGTCCAGACTCAGAGTCACATGGTTGATCACTAAACAGAAGCCGAGAAGGAATACCAAGCAAGGAGTCATCAGCATCCACCTGCTCACCTGTTGAATCCTAGTCTAGATCAAGGCATTATTTAGTTTGACTCGGTTCCACAGAAAAATATTCGAACCGAAAGGCGTTGTAGAGCTTGTAGACTGGCTATTTTCACAATGTTTGCCTCTTTATTACATAATATTTTACTATATTTGGTCAATTCGATATTAAAGAGGTCTTAAAAGTCATTCAATTGTAACTTGAGAAATGTGCAGACTGCAGATCCCTGTATGTTTGTTTGTTGACTGCTGAGTGAGAAAACTAATGTTGCACATTAAGCTAATCATCTGGGGACCCAACAAAATAATTAGGGCAACCCCCTGAGGGTCCCGACCCCGAGATTTGGAACCATTGGTCTAGATAAGAGCACGAGCCCCAAAAATGCTTCTATAGGAAGCCTATTTTGGCTTCAAATGAACGTTAGCTATTACGCACAGAGACAGCTTAATATGCATGCAGCCATGTTAGTTAGCACCGTGGTCAGACTCAGTGACCTTCCCCCACTCGGCACAGCGTTATGCAGTCAGACCTCAGGGTTAACCCCAAGCCGACGTCAAGCTCTCTGACTCAAAGCCTGCAGTGAAACACAGCCTGGCGCTCATGATGAATAAACCATATACCCCGGCTACGAGACCATCTAATGAAAAATTACACTGCCGGAATATTTTCTCAGTAATATGCTCGCTATGAACCCAATTTTTTCTGGGTTGCAGAAAGTCTCTTGCTAGTTGCTACCCCACACCACACACCCACCATCCCCGCCGCTCCTCTCCCCTCCCCATTCAGAGTCTACGTCCAAACCATTAGCCCTGATCTTTCAGCGCCACTCTGCCCGGGCTGGATGGGTAGAGAGATCAGACAGAACGAGGACAACAATCAGACCTATTGGATGATTGTAATCAAGACGGTTCTATAAAACCAAACCCTGGATGAAAAGTGCTGCAGGCAGAGGCCGTGCTACAGCAGTATACTCAGTGGGGCGTGGGGGGAAAAAGAAACGGAGGTCTGAAAATCACAGTGCAATTGCAGACAAACTCTCCAAACATGACAAAACATGGGAAGAAGTGAGGTGAAATAATGAGCAGTCAGGGGGAAGCTTAACCCGATCGCACAGACAAGACTGTACAGAGATCAGAATAAAGCAGTCTCATTAACCAACAAACTAAAACCTTTTGTTGTTGAACGTTGCACCAACGGCAGCTCCATACATAATTAAATGCACAGAAAGAGCCATTTCACACCTTTAAAAAAAAGTCACAAAATTTGTGCCAGCATTGGCATTATCATCACATTGCACATAAAATGCCACTGCTGCATTTGCTTATATATCGCTACAGGCTTTGTGAGTGAGTTTCTCTATTCAACTACTGCACGACTCTTGTTCTGTACACTCTTTATGTGTGCCTTGCTCTGCTGAGTGAGTCTGGTGCAGTATTGAGCGGTTACATCTAAATGGGTCAACTCAGCCTCGGTGAACCATGTAGCGGTTATAACCCAGACAGTTGCTCTCAGAGTCAATGGATCTCATCAGACATTAGTCACATTACGGTACTGTACAGCACTGAAAGGGATGGGTGAGTCAGTGGATCTCATATAGGGTTGGGAATGATCCTTTGGGATTTTAACCATTCCCGGTTCCTTAACGATTGCTTCTTAACGGTCCAATTCCTCAACAGTTCCCTTTATTGATTCCTATATTTTAAGATATGTACATCATTTTGGCCTTCGTTCAAATTCAGTCAGATTCCAAATTGACCCTTACCGGTCTTATGATGGATCCTCGAAATTAAAAAGGTTTGAGAAGTGAAGTCCACAAACAAGTAAAACGGTAAATGGTTCCAAATGTGATGGAACCGATTCCGGTTCCTCAATGTTGGATCCAGTTTGTTCCGATACCCAACCCTAATCATCAGATACCACTGTACAACATTGAAAAGAATCAGTGAGTCAGTGAAGTGAACCTCATCAAACCACACCGTGTTGTACAGCATTGAAGGGGATCAGCGTGCGAGTCGGCGGATTTGATGCAGCAGCTAATTTGATTTGGGTCACTCTTCTTTGGGCAAAGATAACAGCGATTTAAAAGCACATCACTGTAAACATTTGGCAGGCAGTGCCTGCACCATGTGTGTAATTAGGCTACAAAACGCACTACTTAAAACGATATAAATCCATAATCTCTTAAGGAGGAAAGGAAACCACACTGGCCGAGAGGGAAAGTCTGAGAATAGACTTTATGGCTTCAAAATGGTATACGTCCATATGGTACATATCCTAGTCTGTACTGACGTGTTACATGTTGGGAGCTCCACTGATCTCCCAGATTTGGCACAAACATGGAGTTCAATTTGTTCTGCTGTTATGTCGGCAAAATGTGGAATGCCCTACCAACAGACATCAAAAAGTGTGATTCCTTGAATCCTTATCCTCCTTCAAAATAGGCCCGTCACAATAATCAACTAAAAGTCCATACATGTTAGATAGAAGCAGTTCTACAAGCTTACAACATGTCAAAGTGACGTGTTGTAAGCTTGTAAATCAACTATTTCTGCTATTTTGTGAATTTTTGGAAAGAAAACAATATTAAAAAAATATATTAAATGTGTCAGTGATATCTGCTCTGTGCAATTTGTGATTATGAAGCCTAAAAGTCAAACAGAAAATGTAAAAACAAAAAATTATACACTTACAGTATTGCTACAAGTGTTAAGTAGCTACTATTTCTTGATGAATTGAATACATACAGTAGGACCACAATGGAAACAATCCCTCAGGGCTTTTCATGTTATCCTTTTAGCATCATTGTAAAATTGTACCAATGTACTGTTAATAAAGTATTCAATCAATAAATGCAACATGTTTATAAAACACTGCATAATCACAGCATTGCTGTAAAAATGGCATTGACAGCTTGAATTCAGAATTGATTTAACTTTGTTCACCATACTGTAGTTCCAATCAAGGCCAAATATTACAGTAGGCTAGTTGGTTTCCTGGGTAACAAAGGCCCTCTCGTTCTCCCCCACTCCTCTGGTACATTCCTTGTCAGCCAAATAAGGAAGTGCTCCATTGTCCATTTAGCCCTGTGAAAAACTCAAAACACAAAGCCATGGAACATTTAATTGGGTAACCCATTATTTTTTCAGAGCCAAATCTAATCAATGCCACTGGACAGTAGGGACAAAAAAAAGAAAACGGGTGGAAAAACCAGAGAGGTCGGAGTTGATAGTTATGGGAAAGCCTTGTGCTGAAAAACTTCTACTTTGCAAAACTTTGATGGACGATGGACCCGACTGGTCAGTCAAAACGTTGTTTCAAACCTAATCAAACACAGAGAGGCCTTCTTTTTTTTCTATACATTTTTATCCCACCATTTTGCAACCAATTTTTTTCACCCAGTGTCAATCTAATGTAATCCTGGGCGCTACACTTCTTCTGCCAACCTGGGGAGGCCTGACTTCTTAACTAAGAAAATCACACCTGTGTGAAGTAAGTGGTGCAAATCCGTGTGGGGGTCCCCGGAACTTCCAGACACACAGAAACGCACCCAGGGTGCCGGCCTGGTTTCTGGCGAGCTGCCCCGTGTCCGAAATGGTTGAGAAATGACAGAGTTACCGTGTGGGGGTCCCCAGGGGGTCCCTCTACTGTACTGTACTGTACTGTACTGTAACACCTGAAATCATACAGTTAATATGTATACCGATGTGTTAGGTTGCACAACAGTGACACTTGGTTTTGAAAAACAACCAAATGCTATTTTCATGCTCAGACCCAGGCAGCCAGGTACACACAAAGCTACTTAATGAAGTGGTTGCACCAGTTAAAAAGCCAGGTCAAGTATTTAACATGTAACATTGTGAGACATGGTAGCTTCTATGGAATCCAAATGACTGAAATCAGTCGTGCAACTGAGAAGTAACTTTTGTTACTTTAGACTTGTTTTTCTTCATTGCAATGTTAAGAATGTAATTTAGATAGCATGTTATTTAAACGGATGCTAGGTTTACCTGATCTCCTATAGTTCCAATGTACAGGTTACTATTGTGATCATATATTAGTGACAGTGTATTGCATTTTTTGTAAGTCACTCTGGATAAGTGACTTGTAAATTGTATGAGCTGTGACATTCTCCATTCATTTGAATGGGGCTGTGTCCTTCCTACTGTTTACTGTATGAACCAGGAAGACATCCGTTTATTTTTTTTACGGTAAACGGAACGCTATTCATGGACCACTCGTACCCAGCTGTCCTTGTATACTTTAATTTGTTTTACTGAGTGATAAGGTTAAGAATAAGTTTAGGGGTTAGGTATAGTTTTACTGAGGTTAAGTTTAGGAATAATTCACTCCGTGTGTGTTCATGACTTCATGTCCAAGATAGCCTCACTACCCAGGCTTTTATTTTCATTTGCTCAGAGATCGGTGAACCAATATTATCCAGCCAGCACTACCCGCCCCAGCACGCTGGCTGGGCCAGGCTATGTCCAAGATAACAAGTGAACCGGAATCACTTTTTGAGGCGCAATGCTTATTCACAGGGTTTCACTATAAAAGGAATAAAGCAAGGTCTTATGCATACCTGATCAGCTCAGAGACGGGTGCGTAGGCAGGGATCAGTCGTCTAGACTACAGTACAACAACAATGACCTGCGTTACCGTCTACACACATTACCGTCTACAACTCTACACAATAAGGACAACTTTATTTATGCAATGTTTCGCCACACCTGCAAACTTTAGATGTCAATCTTACTATCTTAGCCTACCGATCCATCTAGATCACATGACTATAAAGAACATGTGTACCGATTTGCGTGATATTTGGATAAAATATCAAGTGTGAACCACTACTGTTATTTTTGTCACTGTATGGACAACATACAACATTTAATTTAGTGCATCCACATTAACTGCCACGTATAATTAATTAATTCTTCCACCACTTCGGTGAAAAGTTCAAGACCCTTATTCTGAAGGCCCACGAAACCCGCAACGTGAACCAGATGTAAACAAATGTTGTGTAAAGTGATGCGCAATTGTATTTTCTTTCACCCGAGAAATACATTTTGTAACCGCGATTATCGGTTCTTTAGTTATGGGCCGTTGAATATAGCTTGTTTTGACCACAAAAATGCAATCTGGGAAAACAATAAATAAATCTGATAGCGTTGAGGTGGATGGCAGGCAAATGTTTCACTTTCGGTTAATTTCCAGCTGTATCTGTCGCTTGGCAACCTAGAACCATTCATAGGTTAAATATCTGAAAATATGTGTACAGTACACATTAACCCATTCTGGGCCGTAACCCTTTTGGTGTTTTAAACATTGTTATAATTTAGCTGTTGAAAAATAGCAGATCTACCGAGTGGCCGGTGGCGCGCTACGAGCTTAGAAGATTTTTTTGAAATTTCTAGGTCAGGCCTAAATGGGTTAACATGAATCCAACAAACACTGATGATAGGGCTGTCAAACAAGTCTATGAAGCCAATCTATGAAATCTATGAAAAAGTTTAATCTGCAACGCAACGTTATACGATATGTAGTGGGGGGGGGGGTCTCTGCTTCATCTCTCTCGGGGTCCTTGACCTGAAAACATTGAAGACCCCTGCAGTCTATTGCCTTAGGGCTGGTATATTATTATAAACTAAAACACAGCGCAGAGAGAGAGAGAGAGAGAGAGAGAGAGAGAGAGAGAGAGAGAAAGAGCAGAAGTTACACATACTTGCACCATTAGGCACGGAAATTCAACGTATATATGTCTTTTCTGGGTGGAACCTAAGAACACACTAGAGAGGAATGGAATGAACACTGGGCAGATAGCCCTTGATTAAAGAGAGACTAAGATCTATGGAAAACTCTACATGCACAGAGTTTTTCCCTCAATAGATTATACTTAATATTTATTTTCTCTTGATTGACTACTTCTCGGCCTTAAGCCACCTAATTCCAACACACTTTGCTAGTTTGGGATGGCTCAGCAGGGTAAAAGACAGGGTTAACCACATTTAGGCCTGACCTCAAAATAAATAAAAAATCTTCTATATATTTTTCCAAAATAGCAGACGTACAAGCTCGTGCGCTATGAGCTTGTAGATCTGCAATTTTTCAATAGCATATAACATAATGTTTAAAACACCAAAGGGGATTCCCGCCCAAAATGGGTTAAGCAAATAACATAGGCCGGGATTGGTATTTAAGATGTAGTCAAAAGGACAGTGGGTACCCTCAATAGCCACATACCTGTCTAACTCTCCAAAGGGAGTGACACCCACAGCCACAACCCTACGGAGGAGGAGCAGCCATGATCTACCCACATACAGAACAAACATGGGAAAATTCTCATTCTATTACTCTACCACCAAAATGTGGAATGCACCGAGGCCCCCCCGACACCATCCATGATTAAATTATGTGTAACCAGAGTTTGAAAAAATACTCACACGTTTTATTTAAGTGAAAGTACCAATTGTGCAATGCAGAACTACTCCGTTACAAGTAAAAGTACGGAATTCAAAATTTACTTGAGTAAAAGTACTAAAGTAAATGTACTTAAAGTACCAGAAGAACCAAAAGTTCATTATCGAATGAATGTCCCATTTCAAGTTGTCTGTATACAAATATATATAAAAATATATAAAAGTGCATTTGGAGTACAAATACCTCAAAATTGTACTTAAGTACAGTACTTAAGTAAATGTATAGTTAATTTCCACCACTGCTACTCCACTACACTGCCACCAAAATGTGGAATGCCCTGACACCATCCATGATTCAATTATGTCGTGTAAGACTGTTTTCTTTCAAAGTTGGCCTCTATCAGGAGACCACAAGGGGAGGAAAATGTAAATTCCCATCGAAATGAGAAAGTAATCTGGGTAAAATCTGGTTCACTGAATCCTCCCGAGTCCCCACACAATAATGTGTACGGTTAGGTACACAATAAAACCCAAAGTGTTATGAGTCTGAGATAGTGTCCAAATTATTATGATCCAGGTATTTTTTACGATAACGTGTCACAGTAGCGAAAACAAATGCTAATGCCAAACACTGGTTTCTTTCAAAATTCAGTAGCCTCAGTTTAAGGGATTAGCCTCTTCCTCTTATATCATATTCATAACAATAAAAATGAAATGCCATTTTATGTCAATATAGGGCCTAGTAGATGTATGAATGCAATAGTGGTGAACTAGTCGGTATCCTTGTGTAAGCAACAGGTACAAATAGTCTCTCCCTTTCAACCATCACCACCACCACTACGTTCATTGCTAGTGTTGATTATGTCTTTATGTCGTTTATTATAGTACGTCTTGAAATGTCTCCATGAATTGAATACACAGGACCAGTGGACCACAATGGATCACTTAATTGTGATTTTGATTATTATTATCCTTTTATCTGGACATGTACGATATAGAAATATTGCGCAGGGTAAAAAATGCAGGTACAGATACTGATATATTGCATTATTACATAGTCCATACCCGTGCCTGCTTAAGTTAAGAACAGCCAAACCCAACACACACACACACGCATGCAGGCACGTGAGGCGGCTGTATGCCTCACAGTACTCTGTCTCTGTACTGTACTACTCTGTACTGTACTGTACTGTACTGTACTGTACTCTCCCCCCTCTCTCTCTGCAGCCTATATTGGCTCATGTGGCACACCCGTTATGCGATGCTCAGCCAATCACAGCACAGAATGTGTCTGAGGACGCAATCTCTAGAATTAGTAGTCACATAGATATCGGTAAGTGGATTCGGTACGCTACCGATATCTTGCATCACATGCCATCACTACTTTTACAATCTTTGTAAACCATACCTCTGTACAATCTGCAAATTGTTAATAAAGTATATTCAATCAACCAATCAGTCAATCAATCAATCAAAAGCATGTTCAATCCCAGATCAAAAGGATCAAAACAAATACATTGATCCCAATATTCTAAACACTACAAACCTGTTAAGAATAACTGAATTGGGAAAGCAACAACAGCAGCATCGTTATCGTAGCAAAATGTAACGGGAGACGCTCCGTTTGAAGATGGACACAAACCAGATGAGCCTGCATTTCACTCAAGTGAAACTGATATGGGGTTAGCAGCAGCACACGTCACATAATATAATATAATTTCTTTCCTTTCCAGGAGCAGCAGCAGCAGTTAAAACTGCTACCATACATACACACACCACTAAATCCCTGAGAGAGGAGAGCCCTGTCTCCATACACTTATCTGTCTGCCAGGCTGCAGAGCATCAAGAACGAGAAAGAAAAACTTTTCCAACAAAAGAAAATCAAAACGCACCGACTAATAAAGCCTATTTGTGAGGGGCGCTAGCCCATTCCTATGTCCAGCTTTGAGGGTTTGTGCAAACTCAAACATTGTGTTAACACAAACATTGAATGCCATTGACAATGAATGGCCAGCTCTGAGTGTAAACACAAACATACATTGAAGACGAAGGTGAGGATACAAATTGTGATTGGCCGGAATGAGAGGATGTATGATAAGATCTCTCCTCACTTCACAGGGGTGTTGTGTTTCATACTTGGTTTCACGTTGGTGTTGCATTGCCGTAAATAGCAGATATAGCCTACTACAAGCTCACATTCATGACGCGTTTTGAGCTTGTAGACCTGCTGTTTAGGTCTAATGAGCAACATGACACCTGCACACTACTAAAGTATAACTGAGGCTTAAATGAATGTACCTGGAGTGGGTAGGGTTAGGGCGGGTTTGTTTGTTTGTTTGGGGGGGTCACCGGTCATGGCCTGAAAAGGTTGAGAACCAACGGGTTAGGCGTGCCATCATGGTGGTGTGGATGTTGGAGATACTGTACCACGAGGCAGGGGTTATATAGCCTTGGATCAAGACTATCATAGATGTTTCTTATCCAGTCTGACTTTTACTTTCGTACAAGAAAGTAAAAGTCAGACTCGATAAAAATACATCTAGGTGATAGTCTTGATCCATCCAAGGCTACAGGGGCAGGAGGTGCACTGTCACTGTCTGCATGCATGCAGGGGGGGAACATAAATCACCATGGGTTGTTGTAGCTACATGCGTCAAGAGGGAGGAGAGGAGAGCAGAGCAGAGCAGACAAGAGGAGAGGGGAGGGCAGTGGTCTCTCTTGCTTTACCGTGCATCCCCTCTATTACTTCTCAAGTGTCTGTTTCCCACACCAGTCAAGGTTAACAAGCGGCTCGTGTCTGCCTGCGTCTGCGGCCGGGGTGGAGGGAGGGTGGAGGGGTGGTGGGCTCTGGGCTGGGAGGTGGAGGGGAAGGGTGAGGTGGTGGTGGTGGTGCAACTACAGCCACCAGGCAGCCGTGTGTGTGTGTGTGTGTGTGTGTGTGTGTGTGTGATGCAGACAGTAGCTGCTACTGTAGCCGCCTTTACAGTCCATAAATATTCTACATCTATCCGCCATGTATCTGCTACAAATCTATCTAGCTCGTGGAAAACCATATGTGCGCCACTCGACAACATTTGCCGCGGAATAAGAATGAATCAGACCCCGTTGGCTGTTGTGATTAAATCCGGCGTTTCTTTTCTTTTTTTGGAGCCGGGGAAGCACAATAAAATTAGAGCCAGACGGGGAAAAACTCCCGTGCGCACTAATCTGATCTGTACCGGGCAACGCTGGCTACAGAAAGAATTCGTGGGCAAGCCAGGGTTTTATAATAACAAAAATACTGAATAGTTTGTTTTAATGGTGGACGCAGCAAGACACAGTTAACGTCCACGGAAAAGAGAGAGGAGGCACAATAAAACAATGTGCAATATAACCAACCACAACGTATAGCAGCAAGCAAAGAACAGAACCAGTTCATTACCTTTCTCTCCATCCCTTTTACAGCAGGCTTTTTGGGGAGCTCTACTCAACAACAGCAACTGTAGAATGTGTGTCTGTCTCCTCTGTGGGCGCTGTGCAGTGCTGTCCGGCCCGCTTCTTTTCTCCACTCCTCAACTTCTATGCTTCTCAGTTAGTAGCGTGTCTCTATCACTCCCCCATTACTGGTAGTGTAGGGAAGACTTATTAGTGCTGGCTGCTGGGACGCCGAGTCGTAGGATGGAGTCAGCCCAGGATTGGCGAAGCCTTGCTCGGGGTGGGAAAGAGGAGTAGACAGTAGAGGCGCAGGCGCGGTCTCTACTGGAGACTCGATAGAATGAAAAATTACCGACTGGCTTCTGGCTGGCAGGGAGTGTCGTCAAATTACTTTTAAGCTGTTGATACTTCAGCCACAGTCGAAATGTTTGCTAAAAAAGAAGAAGAAAAAATGAGCCATACGCCGCATACGGCCGTGTCATTTAAAAGGGGGTAAAAAATAATATAAAGTATTTTAGAAATAAGAAGTGTGCCAAAGTGTTATCAACAAGCGAGAACAAAGGGAATAGGGAATGGTTCAAAAATCTTTCTTTTAGCAGTAGCTGAGTCTATACAAATACAATAGTGATGCACTCAGTGAACTCTGCTGCAATCACATGGATATAGCATTACGAGCCGAGCCCTGGCAATCTTTTAAAACGAAATTAGTAGGATAGGACTTTATATACACATATGCACACATGGCATCAACGCATGGTGTTGTGTGCAGGCGCCCTACACTCTGTCTTTCGTTTTCTTTTCTTTTCTTTTATCCCCCTGTTCCCCTCACTGTATATATACTTTTTTTCCCTTTTCGCTTCCTATATGATGAATTCCTGTTCTGTTCTTTAACTACATAGAAGTGTCTATTTGTTTGTCTCTAAATGTTTTGATGAATTGAACAATGTGGACCCTGTTGTAAACAAGTGTAAGGCTTAATTGGGTCGTCCACTCACAGTTAACAGTCTTTGTATTGAGTTTGTGCTTGAAATGTACTGTAATTCTGCAAACTGTTAATAAAGATTTCAATCAATCAATCAATCATATTAAATCAATTAGGCCTACAAGGAAATTGTAGCTACTTTTTCTCCTCCCATGCAACATTTACGGTAGTTATTTTTTAGTGATTGAATACTTTAGTCAGTAATGTAAACAGCAGACCAGTAAAGACAAGCTGAAAGGATGTCACAAAAAGACATGGGGACTTGTTTCCATTATGGTCCTATGTATTCAATTAATCAACATAGCATAACAGAAATACATGTCATGAACATTTTTTTACACAGCCCCATTTAAAGGATTTCTGAGGGGGAAATGGGTCAAAGCATCCTGGATTCCTGACAGCCACTTTTTCTTGTGCTGAATATGAACCAGAAAAAATAGTTCACCACTATTGCATTCATACATCTACTAGAAGCGACAATTTCCGCCTGGGTGATGATAGCAGACTGCTGGGTGAGAGCTGGTGCTTGGTAGGGGGGGGGGGTCAGATCAGCATGGAATTAATTCTGTACTGGCCATATATGGAGTGTCTTCTTGACTGTACACTGTCCAGGGTTTGATGAGGTCAGATCAACATAATGGAATGTCACTGTCAGAACAGGTCAGCTCCATATATGAAGATCAAATGGTTTGAGGTCAGATGTAGAGTTGCTGGCAGATCTAGGTGATGATCCAGTCTTCTCCATGTATGGCTATCCAGGGTTGGATGAGGTCAGTGTCGTGATCTTCATATATGGAGACGGCCATATATGAAGCGTGTCACGAGCCGTGATGGACTGACAACCATATATGGTGCTAATGGTGGCGTGATGTGTCATGAGGCGTCATGGACTGATAATATATAGTGTCATGACGGATGGATCGACTGACAGGCTTTCATAATAATAGTAATTAAAATGAATGCACACATATTCTGCAAACATGGAAACTGGTTCGAACATCGTCTACATAGCACATTAAACCTTCTACATTAATTTGACATCTTTATTAGATGTCGAAATCTTCCACACAGCTGTCTGGAGTTCAGTCTCCAGTCAGCATGCTAAAGTCAGCAGACTTTGAGTGCAAAACAAGTCTGAGTCAGCAACTTGAACTCTGTTAACTCCATTCTCAAGGCCAGTGGGGGGTGATGCATGATGGGACACTGATGTTACCACTGAGGGGTGAGGACTTGGTTTAGAGAGCAGCGCTTTTACTCTGCATTCATTCATGCACAGTAGGCTACAAGAGAATACTGTAACAAGTAGTTAGTTTTTCCTGCAAACCCCTGAAAATGCTTGGGTGGGGCCCTATCTTGCCTTAGCCCTTATTCCTACCTTTTAGGCAATTTTTTCTTGAAAAATGGGGTCGTTTTATAATCAGTCTTCTTATATTCGGTATAATACGGTAGTAAATGTGAATCTTGGCCTTGGCCAGAAAACTAGAAATGAAAGTTAAAATATTAGAAAGAGTATAAAACGTATGTTCGGGGCCAATTGGTCCAATGGTTTGTGATTATAATCGGAAGCAAGCAAGCGCACACACACTGTTGGTGACAGGTAGACAGCTTAATGGGTTGTTACGGTTTTTAATTGACTCACAAAGGGGTCACTTGGTGTTGGGTGCTACGTCAGTCAGCACTCCGCAGTAGAAAGATCTGCGGATCACCTGCAGGTTTAATGAATTGAATGGAGGGGGTGAACGGGGGAAGTCCAACATCGTCTGACAAAAAATACAACGCTATACTTTGCTTTATGTCATGATGGCGCTAAATGAACCATGTTTAATTTTAATCCTGGAACAGTGCAACAAGCAGAGCGTCTGGTAGGTAAACATTTCCCTGACTAAATACATTTGTTTTGATAGTCGCCATACGCCCACTCTTAGATGGCATCTTGCAGAGCCACGCCAGATCCCTTCTCTGTGTATTATCATTCTCCACAATGACGGGGAAACAATACAAAAATAGCCAGTGTAGTACAACTTTATAACATCATTCAACAACACCATCCTTTTGGCACTCAACTTAAAACAAATCATGTATAATTGAAGCTCCCAGCCATTTCTCATACATTTAAGAGGAAATGGGAACCATAACATATGGTTGAAACACTCATCTACTCTAGAGAGCTCATTGTATTCGTGTTGTTTCATTCAAGAAATCTGCTAAAAGATGTTCACTTTTTATTTAATTACCAAACCAAAAAAGAACTATGCTATGAATATTGGTGGGCAGAAATCTGAAATGATTAAGGAACATTGTGTGGGTCTGATTCTAAACAGATCCTTGAATCAATCCTGAACATCAAAATAATCTATAACAGGCTCTTCTTTCACCATCTTTGACCAGCAACTCCCGCTGTCAGCGCCCCTGGGAAAGGAGACAAAAACAACATTAGCCAAACCCCCAACCAGCAATTCCATGTCTGAAAACCAATAAAAGCAGCACATGTAAAGGCAGTGACAACATAGAGACACAGATTGTCATGTATGGCTACAAGCTCACAACACATGCTCTGCGTGAGCTTGAAAATTGTCTATTTTCGTTATTTGACACACAAGGAATAAAAGTGTAGTTAAATGTTTTCCTATGTTTTATAAAAATTGACAATTTATTTCCTAGATCTAGGTAGACATGTAGATTGTAGACTAGAGCACAAAGCAAAACAAATTAATCATTATTTTAAAGACAAAGTGTGATAACACAATATACTGTGTAACTAGCACATCTGCAGTGGTTGGTGGTGGTCTTCCATTGAAGGATTTAGACACGGGTGTCGGGTAGGTCACCGACTGGTTCACAATGTCTATAAAGTAAAGTTATTTGAAGCAGATGGCGCACCGGACTGAACACCAGATGCGTCCATCATCTTCATTGTAGTTTAGACATAATACAGTAGCCATGAGAGTAAAATGACTTGCTTGCTGCTGTGCTGTTTGATGTGGGCAATGGGTGGAGGGGCCCTCGCATTTGTCTCTCTCTCGATTAAGGAGGTCAGAGTCGAGTTTGGACACACAGCTTTCCCCCTGTCAAGAAGGGGGGGGGGAAGCATGACCATGAGCTCAACATGCACCTGATAAAACCCACAAATAAAACCCAAACTGTAAATGCATAGAGAAATGTAGGGGAAGAAATGTTACAGTACTTGTGAGCTGTGATGACCACGTTGCGCTTGGGCTCACTGTCGTAGCTCAGGCTCTCGACGCCGTAGACCTCGGCCAACTCATGGATAATCCTTCGATGCTCCCGGTTCATGGGTGGAAAGGAATGGTACCTCTTTGGCTGTTTTCCCTTCAGACATACAGTAGGGGTTGCATTCATTAACACTAGTATGTTTGCACAAGACGTCCCCAGATGTCTTTATAATTATCGAAATCCTCACCCACCCCACCCGTCAATCATCAGTTCCAACAACCCGCCAGTTACCCGTGATTTATATAAAACTCGAAACCAGATCCGCCCCGCCCGTCAAAAAATTGACCCGTTACCCATTCGTATCACCGTTACACGCTATCTTTGACTTTATTTCATCGAACACCGCATGTGATGTGATTGTTGTGGTGGTGGTGCCTCGTTGCACCAAGGAAGCTCTGAGAAGGAAGTGAAGTGGTCACATGACTGGGCTGCGCCATGACACTTTCATGGGAGCCAAACTACCCAGAAGTTTGGCAGAATGCATTGGAGTCAATGAGAGCTCAGTGAGCAGCTCATGAACAAACATTATTTATGAACAATTGAGACCTTTTGTAAAGTAATCACTTCTGGAAAATAACAGAAGACATGTAACACATTATTGTCTGCTGTGTTGTTATTCGATGTGTACACTGTAATTTTTATAGAGGTATGGTATCTCTATAAAAATAGAGTTACCATAAAGTACAAAGTACATTTCTGAACGCCCCAAGTATCGCGAGACTTCCCACCGTTTCCTGTCTGGCAGCCAAATATCGCGATACTTCGGAGCCAGAAACGATACCTGCTGCTGTTTAGATCCTCAGATAAAATGCGATATACTGTGCACTCTGTGCACATCGAAAAGTAAGTAATTAGAAAACAACCTGTGATATGTCTTCTGTTATTTTCCAGAAGTGATTACTTTACAAAAGGTCTCAATTGTTCATGAATAATGTTTGTTATGAGCTGGTCCAGCCGGCTCCATTCACTGCCATGTATTCATTGCACTTCCTGTGTGAGTTTGGCTCCCATGAAAGTGTCCATGAAAGTGTCATGGCGCAGCCCAGTCACGTGACCACTTCACTTCCTTCTCAGAGCTTCCTTGTGTTGCACACCTAAGTGCTTATTATCACAACATAAAGTTATATCATGATTTTGACCTAAATGGCGTAATATATCAACAAGGATAGGATGGTAAAAAAAAAGATTAGCCTGATGACCGTCTTGATCCAAGGCTGTTTGTTTCTGTATCAAAATTACGTTTAAACTTTCAGAGTGAGACATTACCTGGGTATTAGCTTACATCTTGTGTTGAATATTGATTGATTGATTTATTAACAGTTTGCAGAATTACAGTACATTTCAAGTACAACTCAAATACAAAAACTGTTAACTGTGAGTACAATAGGGCCCACCATTTTAAATTCATCAAAATCGACATTATAATCCCTTGGGACTTCATCAGCGTCTTACCTTATTAGCAAGTTCAACAAGATTCTTGATCTTCTCTTCTACTTCACTGACAAATTTCAGGTCTTTTCTGAAGAAGCACAACATGCAAAGCCTTAGTGGGAATGGGATTGTTGTATAGAGAAGTAAAACAGTATGTTATGAAATGGGCTGGTCAAATCATGCAACCCGATTGGTTGTTCGGTATGGTATAATAACCATAATCGTCTCTGTCGGGTGGAAACCTCATTAGGTCCAAAACTGTTACTATTCATGATTGTAGCAGATAAACAGCTCAAAACACATTGCCACATTTGGTAACCTTTTTTATAAAAGCAATGGTATAATAGATTGCCATTATATCACATCTAAAGGCCGGGGATTGTCGCCGGCCCTCCGCAAAATAACTCAATAAACCATGGCCTGGAGTGAGTTATTGCTCCATTTAAAAGTCCAAACCTTGCATCGTCTTTGAGGCTGTCACTGTACTTGGAGGTGGAGCGGATATTGAAGGGGTCCACAGAGACGTCAATCTCCAAGGCCTCGGCCAGGCGCCTGTTCCTCTCCAGGGTCGCACACTCCTGGTCACACTCCAGCCTAAAAGGCACAGGAGGGCTCTCAGGGTTACCACAGCTGTCATTTTAGTCATCAGCTAGTTTACTATACTATCCACGGTCTCAACCAAACTTCACAGTCAATTCCTAAGTCATTTATACACAGCTTTAAACCTCAGGTTATTGCATTCTCTCACACTGATCTAGAACAAGGGTTCCCAAACTTTTCAGGCTGCGACTGCCCAAAATAATCATATTTTAACTGGGGACCCCCCAACCTGACAAAGCACTTGGAATTGTAAGGCATTTCATTTGACTCGGTTCCACAGATGAATATCGTTTGACTCTTTTTTACATAATTTGTCAATTTGTTATTAAAAAAGGGATCCCGATTTTGGGATCCACTGATCTAGAAGATATAAGTCAGCAACTTCAAAACACTTTTCCCCACACCACAGTGTCTGCATGTTTTTGTCCAACTAATACGTTTATTAAATTACTCCACCTGGTTAGCTTCAGCTCCTTCTTGGTGATGAGCTGACCAATGTCCACAGATTCGCCCAGCTGCATGTCAGACAGCTTGCTGGCCATGGCAATGGCTGCATACCTACAGTACAGAAATGAAATGGAAGCATATTTGACCTTTGGCGGAGTTGCATTGGTGTGGTTGACATTAAAACGGTTTTGTTGCAAGGAGTTGCAACTGGTGAGGTTTGGGCTTATACATCCAAGCTAAACTAGCCCTTAGTTTTTCCATCTGCCATTTTTTAGGGATTGCCCAGAGATACAGAGAAGATAAAAACAGTTTTGCAGATGGAGACATACAGGGTAAGGTTGAGAATCAGCTACATGCTCCAAAGGAGCATTTAATAACTTACTTCTGATATGAGCTGGTAGCATCTGTGCACACCACAGTCTCCTTTCTTCTGCCACAATGACACTGTAGAGCCACCTGTGAAAAGACATGAAGAATTTACCTCCAGCCTGATAACAAAGACCTTGTGAGCCATTGTACTTGCTCCTTTTGTTCGAGGGCATGAGATTGAATAGAATAATATTAAAGCTTAAAGATACGTTTTGGGGCTTTTCCTGCCTATTGTTGATAGATTTACAGTAGGTTGACAGGAAATGGGTGACACGCAGTCAAAGATCGTCAGGATTGGCAGTCAAACCCGATTTCCAGCCGAGGTGCCCAGACGGCTACGCCAGCCACCCCGGCCATTTTGGGTCAACTTTAACCGAATAAAAGAACGCTCGCTTCCGTCAAATCCGGCAACCACCGAACGGTCACCACCAGGTATTCCTAACCGTAACCTCAGTAAAACTATGCCTAAACCTAACCTTATTCTTAACGTTAACTTCAGTAAAAAGTAAACTATACAGGAACTTGTAGGAGAGTGGTCCACGGAAAAAATGGGAGCGAGTGTGTTTTGGGCCGGTTACTCTTTAACGATTAACGAGTTGATTTAGTGGGAAAACATGGACATTTTGACAACCTGCTACACACACACTAAACTCCAAACTTTAACTTTTCATCATGAAGGTCTTATACAGTATGGGGCAGCGGTGGCCTAAATGTTAGAGGTGTGCCCTTGTTTTCCGGTTAGATTCCCCGATCGGACCGGCAGAAAGATCTGGATGGAGAAGTGAATGGTCATCAACAAACACCGCTGAAGTGCCCTTGAGCCAGTGGAGCTGCTCAGTGACCAACAGTTGTACTGGTCAGCTCCCAGGTTTCAATGTGTCTGTGCATTTCTATGTGCAGGGCGTTCTGAAAATGAGTACTTGTGCTCAGCTACTACCCTGGGTAAATAAAGAACCAAAACGTTTGGGTCGATCTCATTAACCTCCTAGGTTAATGAGATCCATCCATCTTCGACCGCGTATCCGTAGTCTGGTCGCGGGGGCAACAGCTCCACCAGAGTGGAGCCCTGAGAGTTCCCTCTCAGGGCTCGAAACTGCGACCATTTTGGTCGCAAATGCGCCCTGAACTTTAATCTTTGCGACCTAAAAATATAATTGGGAGCACCAGTGCCATTACAAATAATTACTGTGGTGCGCCTGGCTACAACGATCGATTGTAGAAAAACGGGCACTCTCTGACATCCAACTCCACTGCTTCTGTCTGCTAGGTGCACTAGCACTTGATGCTAACAAAGCAATGTGTAAAGTGTGTAGTTAACTACTCTTTGACACAACGGTACGGGACAACGTTGAGCGCTGCATCGCTCACATTCCAGAACGCCTCGATCGGCTCCATGTGTCAGAAAGTATATTATTTCTAGCGTTCAGATTCAGAAAAGACCGGAGCCTCTAGCCAGCTAGTGCTACGGTAAAGAGGAGGCGGCGGACCGGTGCGTGCGTGCGTACGTGACCGTGTGTGTGTGTGCATGCGTGCGCACGCATGCAAGAGAGAGAGAGAGAGGGGGAATGAGTGAGAGAGGGAGGGAGGGAGAAAGAATAGCAGGCTTGTAAGTGTTTCTACATAGCAGCAGTATTGATACTTTTACTTAAGTAAAACAGTAGAGTAATTTCTCCACCACTGATTAGAAGTGAGTAGGCATAGCTATAAATACCATGTTTTACATCAAAATTATTTTATAATTCTAATTATATAATCTAAATGGGCTATGAAGGTGAAAAACACAAAACAAAGGATGTTTGATCTGGAGATGTTTGATGCCTCTGTCTCTTTGAAGAGATGGATGGATGCCTGAGGGACAGAAAGTCTGGACACTACATTTTAAATTCAGTCAGTGTCTACAAACTTGCACAACAGACATCCCACCCAAGCTCTAGCAGGTTGCCTCCTCTGTGCAGCAAACACCTACAACAGCTTCTTCCCACTTAAACCATTTTGAGAACCAAACCTTCACCACCACTGGGTCTTACATAACTGGATGCAGTGGAAATGTACAGACAGGATTTCATTTCCAGTTGGCTTGATGTGACTCTCACCACTATTAGAACAGTCAGTGGCTACCATGGGATGGATTACAGCTACGGTAAATTAAATCGCATCACTGAAATCACAGATTGAGGCTTTAACCTTTGCTTTTATATTAAACATCCGAGACCATTAAGGTTTTATGTAAGATGCTTCCTTACCTAATGCTCCAATCTTAAAATAACTGAAAATAGTCGATCTACAAGAAAGACGCATTGAGAGCTTGTAGACAGGCTGTTTGTGCTGTGCAGCATGCTTTCATAGAAGACACACACTGGCTTCTTGGAAATGGGTGAAATCCAAACAACCGAAAGCAGTTGCTGCGACTGAAGACTGTGGCAGGCCTATTTTGAAATCAACAATTCACAGTATCCATAATACAACGTGCACTCTCCCATCATCAGCATCAGAGCTGGTGTGTATGTGTCTAGGCCCGTCACAATTATTACATAATCACCTAATCTCAATTATTTGAGATAACCGCAATACATTTTCGTCAATTGTTTCCATTGTAGGTTACACCAGGTCTAAATGGGTCATTTGTCGTATCTGCCCTGTGCAATTTAATGTTCCAATGTAAAAACCATCGTTAAATTAATCGCAATTATTTGTGTGACAACTAATCGACAACATAAATGTGTAATCGTGACAGCCCTGTATGTGTCCGTCTGTAAGCTGTACCTTGGCGGTGCACGTTTTGCTCGGGCAGACGCTGCCTTTATGGCACGGAGCAGAGCAGTGGTGGCCACACTCTGGACGAGGCAGAAGGCAGGGCTGGTGGCAGGCGGCCTCCAACAGACACTCTCCCCGGTGGCAGATCCGCCTGCAGCGGTGCATCTCACACGGCAGCACCTTCTCACAAGGAAGACCACAGGAGATGTCCTGCAAGTGGCAAGGGATGTTGCTCCTTTGCTGTGGGTAAAGTGGAGACGTGTTAACACCTAATTACACATATGGGAATTTGCCATGGAAAATTAGGAGTTGGTTACACTAGGGGTCTTCAACATTTTTCAGGCCAAGGACCCCTTAGCTAATCTTTTTTAGATTACTGTGTTTCATGCAGATTTAATTCAAGATATGATACCAGGAACAGTTAATCTATGGTAATATAACGAGGCTAATTGATGTCATGCCCGCTCCTGCCAGCTCTCGTTTCATTCCCATCCCGTCCCAATCCTGGGATTAATAAAATGTTTAATCTCATCGTGCGGGAATTCCACGGGATCCCGAAAAAATTTATGTACTATTCTACATATCTAGAATAGCCATTTTCAAAAATGTTGCCTCTATATTTTATTTGACAATTTGGTCAATGCTTAACCAGTCCTTAGTTGATTACTTTTGATATATTAACGGACTTTTTTCATTTCAGGCAATAAAAAGGTCTTAAAAGGCCTTAAATAACTCTATACTGTCATTGGGGTATCCCCCAAAGTAATGTGGGGACCTCATGACTAGTAACCCACAGGTTGAGAATCACAGGCCTAATGCATATCAAAGTGGGGGTCCTTGAAATGAAAAAGGTGGAAAATCACTGGGTTATTGATACGTATGAGCTTACCTCATGCTTGCCCATACACCATATCTTAGTGAGGTACGTGCACGGAGGACACTTCTCTTCACTGTGGCAGTTGTGAAACACTAAGAAACACATTAGGATTAAGACCATCATCATGGGAAATAGCAGGAGTACACGTCACAATTATTACATAATAATCTAATCGCAATTATTTGAGATAATCGCAATTATTCTTGCAAAATCATCAATCGTTTCCATGCTGACTCGCCCCAAAACATACTCGTCAAAGTAACGGATAAAATTATTACGTTTGTCAGCAATTTCTTCGTATATTCAAGTCATTTGTCATATCTGCCTTTTGCTATTTGTGATTATGACATTTATGAGGCCTAAAAGCCAAAAACACAACTAATTGCATAGTTAATAAAAAATAAAAATAAAGATATTTTTTGGCATTTTTTGCCTTTATTGATTAGGGAACAGTAGTCAGACAGGAAAGGGGGAGAGAGATGGGGAGTGACACGCGGCAAAGGCCGTCGGGGCCCCAGACGGTTCAGCTAACCGTCCGGGTAAATAACAATAATTTGCGTGAAAATGAATCGTCTACTTAAATTTGGAATCATGACAGCCCTAAGCAGGAGGTTGGAATATGTTGCACCAACATAATTTTCTTTTTACCTGGATGGTCACACTCATGCCTCCTGGTGCACAGATTCTTACACTCGGGGGGTTTGGTGCCACAGGCGATGGGAGGGTACAACACAGTCTGCCCACAGTGGCATGTCAGCTCATCAAAGCCTACATAGACAAGAGGGAGGAAAATATGGGCAACAAGCAGAAAATCAGCATGTTCAGGTTTCGGTAGCTAGAATCTCCATGTATGGAAATGTGCTGTCAAACAACAGAAACCGATTTGCTCGGACAAGTCAAATAATAAGGGGGGTGGTTAATGACCAGGATACGTAGCTTTTTCACCACGATAATGTACCATTCACACGTTAATTTGTAGATATGTCGCCTCCCTTTCCAAACACAATGTTCGGACGTCAGAAGCAGCATGTGTTTAGCCCTTTAGTTAGTGGTTCCCAAACTTTTTAGCACGTGAGAAAAGAAAAAATTCCTCAAGACCAAAATTACAGAGAGTTGTGAGCTTGTAGCTCAGCTATTTTCACTACTACTTAAACATTTGTTTTCTTAACCCATTTTGGGCGGGAACCCCTTTTGGTGTTTTAAACATTATGTTATAATTTAGCTATTGAAAAATAGCAGATCTACAAGCTCATAGCGCGCCACCGGCTACAAGCTTGTAGGTCTGCTATTTTTGAAAAATCGTGAAAGTATTTATTTCAGAAAACTGGAGGATTTAATTTCGACGTCAGGCCTAAATGGGTTAATTTATTGAATTTCTTAGATTTAGTTGTATTTTTTGTGTTATATTTTAAAAACAAGATGCAAGAAACAAAAATGTTAAGGGACCCATAAAAATGTGTCCGTGACACACAAATGGGTCCCAACCCAGTGGAAGTGCTTCAGTTTAGTGCATGCAAAGGACTCACTGGATTGCCAGCAGGGATGACAGTTTCCACGGTGACAGAGTTCTTGGCAGCGGTGGAGCCCACAGTTGAGCTTGTAGCCACAGATCTGAGAGCACCTGTGTTCCACATTCTGAGAACACACACACACACACACACACACACACACACACGGAATGTTGTCAGACAGAAACCTCTTTTTGTGTGTTTTTTCCCGTAAATGTAACGCTCTACTTGATCATGCAGTACAGCGTCACACATAATTATCAAAAAGTAGCAAACATGGCGTGAAGCGTTTTGCTGTTTTTGAATTTGAATACCGACAAGTAACAGTTTTTGGACATACAATGATTCCATCCGACAGAGACCCACCTGACAGAGACCCATACCAAATTGTGTCAGGACAGCTTACTTAGCAGAAATTAAATCCATATGGAGTTGGTATGATATCAATGTACAAAAGTACAATACAGTACAATATATATATTTTTACTAGCACCATTTAAAAATTATGCCAAGAATCACATTGGGCCATATTATTTTGGAAAAGAACACTTTTGTAACCCTGCGTAGCCATCCAAAATCTCACACGCTCAGTTTTCGCAATAGGATATTAGTCAAGAAAACATTTTTCCATTTCATTTTTTACCCCTTTTTCTTCCCAATTTAGTTGTCATACCAATTAATTCCTCACCACACATTTCTGTGTTGGGTGTCAATCCTACGGACTCTGCCAACCTGCTAGGTGCGTTTCCATCAAGCCCTTTCTTTTCTTCTTCAACATACTTTTGCACTTGCAGGGGGATCGCATTATATATCGCTTTTGAACAGTTAGAAGGGGAAAAAAAGAGAAAAACATGTAATGGGGAGTCAATGAAGTGAACGGATGGTGGGTGTGAACGATTTTGCAACCCAGTTTTATCACCCAGTGCCAATTATATAATGTAATCCTGGGCGCTGCATTTCCTCTGTCAACCTGGGGGGGCAGCGGACTGACCTCATGCCTCCAAGCTGCTTCTTTTCACCTGACAGGGGGAATTTCCCTGGCCGGACGTAGCATGTGGAAGAACACGCCCCCAGCGGCCCCAGCTGGAATCGAACCCAGGACCTTCTAGCTGTGAGGCGTAGGGGTCCCTCGTCCCTGTGTACATTTTATAGGCCCATCCGTGCTTGGAAACTAAAATCAGCCCATCAACACAGTGAACACACGCCTATTTATTTAACAGACAGCCTGATTGAAAGCCTCTGGACAGCTAGGACGTAATCCTTTTTTTTGTATAGCCTAAAAGAACGTCACAAAGCCAGTCAAGTGAGATGCATATCATTTGTCATTTAATGACAAATAATATGCATCTCACTTGACTGGCAAAATAGTGCCACCTACTGCTAATTTCATGAACTTATTTCTTATCTCCCAAGAATCCCATTTTATCAGTTGATGGAAAAGGGGGGAAATGCTCATATCAAAAAATTCACTTCCTTTCAAAGTACCGTTTATACGTGTGGTGGGGGGCTCAGAGGCTTTCTAATGACACAACCCGCCTTTGTTTTGGTGAGTAGCAAAAGCATTCTTTTTATTTACGCTAAAGACGAGAGGCTGGTCTGCATTCATGCGAGCGGCGGAAGTCGAGAGTAACATAGGTCTAAATGCAACGCATTAGAGCTATGGACCAGAGCTAGCCTTCATCCTACTCCTCCCGTCAAACACTCCCCGCTATTGACAAACTGATCTAATTTGGAATATGCTGCAATTGACAAACTGATCTAGCTTGGAATATGCTGCATTTGAAGATGTTCCACTACAGAATAGTAACGAGAAAGGTCTCCCCACCGGAATAGCAGTTGCGGTTCCACTCAAATTCACTCCAATAATTTTTATATAGAGATTTCCAAACTATTTGTATCAATTAATTTAAGCCTAGAATCAAGCCATCCAGGGTCCAGGTGAATCATACAAAACATTTGATTCTGTGAAGAAAAAATAAATTAAAAAGATATTTTATGGCCAAGTCCTAATGTGCATCGAGAGACAGAGCTATTTTCACTGCACAACATGCTTCCATAGAAGACATGCTGGCTCTTGTTTCATAAACGTGAAGCCTGGATGGCTTCATGTAAAGTAGAGGATGATGTAGATTTGGACTTTACAAAAGAATATAGTCAGAAGCGTCAAGATTAGCGAGAGCTTATTGCCTAGTTGCCTCCTCCATTTCAGCAGCCTTGGGGTGTTATGTGATCGATGTCAACTATGTCTCAAACAACAAATGTAGCCTTAACAGACCACAATGAGCAAAGCAAAAAATAATGGTCTGGCTTTTGAGGACCACTCAATTTTCATGCCATACTTCTAAAAATATATAATATAAAAATATAATATAAATTCTGTACAAATAAAGACACATCTTCGGTCAGTACTCACAACACAACACAGCTCCCCACACTTATGTCGGCCACAGGTGCGCTTCTTATTGCATCGTCTCTCACAAGTGAAGACAAGTTGACCTATGAATGAGTCACAAGAGACATTATACAGAGGACGACAGGTGTACTGTACTATCTAAACAGAATAATAATAATCTTTATTGTCCCGAAGGATATTAGTCTTGAATGGACTTAAATCTCACCTTCATTTTCAATCGTTTCACACGGGACCTCCTGAAAAAGTGGGAAGATGTAAGTAAATTATTGTTTTGCAAGACAACTGTAAAGAACATACGATAATAATATCTGGGACTTATATAATGCTTTTCATGGTACCCAAAGACGCTTTACATGTGTGGGGTAACATAAGAAAAGGAGAACCAGGTTGTGTAGTGACTTGTAGGTGGTGAGGAGTACTTTGAAATCAATTCTATGTTTATTGCGGAGCCAGTGGAAGTCACAGAGGACTGGTGTGATGTGTTCTCTGGAGCGGTGGAGGTGAGCAGGCGTGTACCATGGTACTCGTATAAAGCTACTGTATTTTATGTGCATAAGATGTACAGCAGTTCAGCAAACCCGGGGGGGGGGTCGTCCCTAAATAATTATGGTAGCTTAATGTGCAACATTGTTTTCTCATTAAACAGTAAACAAACCAACATACAGTACTGTGTAAGTGTATACAGGTGTCTGTACAGGCACACTTCTTAAGGTACAATTGAATTACTTTTTATACCAAATTGTCAAATATTTGTAAGAAAGAGGCAAACATTGTGAAAATAGCTGAAAATAGTATATTTATACAATATTTATTTATTTTATTTGTTTGTTCAAATATGATTATTTTGGGGACTCACGGCCTGAAACATTTGGGAACCCTCGATACACTTGTACAGTACCATGACATGACAATCCCCACCTTACTCTTTGCACCACATCTGCATGTGATAGTAGAGGTAAGACAGCATGGCCCACACTGTCCCTCATGGCACAGCTTCTCACATATATGAATAGTGTCTGAAAATAACAGAATGCCAACATGACGGACAATATGAACAAGGCAAGATCATATAAAAACACCACTTACGAGATAATACGTGTTGAAACAACATGCAGATAAAAATACCAACGTTGTTGACACAATGCCGGGCCCCGGAATCAAACCCATAAAATGTGGCTCCTATCGTACCATTGGAGCCACAGGCCAGCGGCTTGCTGCAAGTCTTTCCACAGGAGGGGATAGGATCGGAACAGGTCTCCCGCTCAGCCTCAGAGTAGCCCAGTTCCAAGAGCTTAGCCAGGGGTGTCTGCCCGCAAGGACAGCTTTTCACCAGCCTGGGGGACAGAGGGCAAGGCTGGCACGGCCCAGGGTGGCACACCTGCTCACATCGGTGGGCGTCACAGTCCAACATCCTGAGGAATATCGATAAAAACACAAGTTTATGTTAGGGACGTATGAATATGAATTTCAGTTCATGGAGAACTGCAAACTAATGCAATGCATCAACGGACTACTGCCAAATTAGCTATTCGTGGAAGGCCATACTTACCTCCCACATGGTTTTTGACATGAGAAATGCCCAGAACCATCAAATCCATTTTTGTCTGTGCCACATAGGGCCTCGCGAGAGGTAACACCACAAAAGCAAACTATAAAACAACAAAAAAACAAAATAGTGTCATTCAATCAACCATACGTATTACAATAAGTTTAGTTCCTCTCTAATTCCTTTTTAGAGAGAGTATCTAAGACCAAGAAGACAGCTGGAAGGTTTGTATGAGACTCACCTTGCTGAACTTGGAGCTGGCAGGGCTGACACGTTCCACCGTGGCACACTTGTTCGCAGGTGTGTTCATCACAGTTGAGAAGGGCTCCACATACACGGCCACACTGGACGACGGCAGCCTGGCCACAGCGCATTGGCTGACTATACAGCAGAGAAGCATGCATTACAGTTCATTTGGAAGCATGTTGTGCACCTGAAATTAGCAGTACTACTAAAAGCTCACAACAAGTCGTAGTTTGTACATCTGCTATTTTCATTTATTAGTTATTTTAGGTGTGTTTGGGGGGGGGGGGGACGACACACATTTCATGCGGTTTCACAAATCACATCACATATTAGGAAAGTTTCAGTCAAGCGACTTTATTTAGCTTTTTATTCCATTCCATGAGAGGTTTGAGGACTCGACACAAATAGTATAGGGAGATTTTAGTGTAGCCAAGTCCTAGCAAATAACAAATATAAACCACTGAAATGTACATTAAATTATATTCATGCATGATGGTGAAAGAATATATACTAACCTGGTTCTACCGCAGACGCAGGACTTCGTTACAACGGCGGGGCACTGTGGACAAGGTCCAGGATGACACAAGCTGAAGGTAGACATAATAGATCCGTTATTATAGCCTGAAAGCCAGATTCTCACCTATGATGATACTTGTTTTGGGGCTTTTATTGACAGTATTAGGCTCACATGTTACAAGGGTGGTTGCAGTCCACTCCACTCCTCTTCTTCCCACACATGTCACCACAACTGTGAGGGATCTCACTGCGTTGCCACTCAGGATTGGTTTGTTTACCTGTCAGTCAAATGTTAATACAATATGGATCACAACAGACCACTCTCTCATCTTGGCGCCACACGGCATGATGAGAGCATTCTTCAGAAACACTGAATATGGAGTTCATCAATGGCACTATACAGCAGGTGTTTTGGTGGGGTTTTTTTGTGGGGACTGCAGATGAAAGTTTGCCTCATTGCTAAGTCCAGTGCATTTACATTACATCGATATGTAATGTATTGTTCATAAATATGCAGCAGGTGTTTTGGTGGGTTTTTTTTGTGGGGACTGCAGATGAAAGTTTGCCTCATTGCCAAGTCCGGTGTATTTACATTACATTGATATGTAATGTATTGCTAAGTCTGGTGGATTTACATTACATCGATATGTAATGTATTGTTCATAAATATGCAGTGTCCGGTCCGGTGACTCTGGTCTAAATTAAAAATATATAAAAAATGGAATGGAATGGAAAATCTTATTCAGACCCATCTGAACTGAGCGGAGCACTCTGTGTGTGTGTGTGTGTGTGTGTGTGTGTGTGTGTGTGAGAGAGGTCACCAAACGCTATTGCCGTTCTCAAGTGGACATACATGGAGGCATACATATTAGGGACCCACATTGCTGTGCATTGGAGCGGTTAGGCACCGCTCAAAAATGCAAGTCTGTTGGGACGTCATCATAGCTCCACTCACCACAGAAGCAGGTATAGGTGGTTGGTGGTTTCATTGACACATTCTGGCAAGCTGGACAACGCCAACCATCAGTTGAATCTGCTGAAGGGACATTTTAATTCAATACAAATTCAGCAATTATATTTTAATTGTAACATTAACAGAATTGTTGCTCTCGCAGGTTGAAACTTTGTACTGTATGTCCAAAACAGTTACTTTTCAGAAAATGGAAGAAAATAAAGAATATTTACTTCTTTTTAATTGATATATTTAAAAAAAATCTAAATGAGTGTATCTACAAGCTTTTAAAAATAATTCACTATTTGTGCGATGCTATTGTACAGCACAACAAAGTAGGGCTGCAGGGCATTACTATTACAGTATTAGGATCATTAAAAACCTAAAAAGCTGAAATAGAAATTGCTCGACAGGAACGATACACAATGAGCAGCAGACGTTCTAATAAGAAGAAGCCTACATGCAGGTAATATCCAAACTGCAGAGCAATTCAACACACTGCTGATGCAGCACCATGGGACTTTGAATGCAGCATTAGCTGCATTGCTTTGTGTTTATGGAGGTCACTCGCCGCTGCCATCTTTTGTTCAGAAAATGTGCCCTGTATTGTCTGTAAAGCAGCATTATGTATATGTATTACTGCACATTATTCTATGAGGGACATTTGTGCTGTAAATGCCAGCCCACAGAGATGACTGGCTGCACCAAGCAGTATATGAGACAACATTGAAAGCATCAACCCATACCGTATGTCTCCATATTCTAAGTTTTTTTCTATCCGTAAATTAACAGTCTACTTGATCATTCTACACAGCAGGGGATTTCAACAAGTGGTCCGTGAACCACTGGTGGTCCATGGAAGTATTGCATGTGGTCCCTGACCATTCATTTAGTAATGTAGGATTTGTTTATAGGATGTCTTTCCACTAGTTGAGAAACAGTGAACTGAATGACCTGGTGACATATGATGACTGTCCATGTAGTCATTTACTGACAAGTTGGAGGTCAAGAAATTCAACAGAAAAAGGGAGTTATCTCAAGAGGGGGAAATGCACCGGTAGTAATCAATGGACCATCGGTTGAGAAACAGTGGGATGCGTACACATGGGATGCATAGCAAGTGTTACAAAAGCACTAATCTTAGCCCAACCAACATAAGAGTGGTTCGATTCTAAGTCAGGGTCGTTCATAATCATTTGAAAACCCCTGTTCTACAGAATCACACAAAAGCATCGGAAGTTAGTAAATCCACGAGTTTAGTGCATCGATCTGCTGCTACTTTTGCTATTTTGGAATTTGAATCCTGAAAAGCAACATATGAGGTTTCCGCCCGACAGAGACGATAAGTTACTGATTAGTAGTCATGCCTAACGATTATTAAATGATGTATATGTTGACTCTTTTCAAAAACTAGTGTTTTAAACAAAATGAATGAGTTCAGCACTATCAATAAATCGATGTAATACATAAATCCTACAATTAATTACTCAAAAGATAATTGGTTCTAAAACTGGAGTCCGGGGACCCCCGTTTTCCTTGGGGGGGTTCCAGGGGGCCCTCAGTAAAATGCGTTAATACAGCATCACAGTCATTTTAAACAATTTATCAATATTTTATATGTTCTATATCTATAGAAGCCCACAGCACGTCACTTCATGCCGCGCTGCCGGCTTGTAGATCTGCTATTTTTAGAGAATTCGCAAATCTTTTTTGGGGGTCTCTGGCACACAAAACTTTTAGATGGAGGTGTGCAGCCAAATACATATCAATTTGGGGGTCCCTGACATGAAAACGTTTGAGAACCAGTGCAATAGATAATCAAAGCAGCCTAACAGGCAGTGTAGTGTACATGTGATTAGGTATTATTCATACCTTCCGCCTGTGAGGCCGGGGACCTGGCCCATTTCTTGATGCAGTTGAGATGGAAGACATGGTAGCAGCTCTGGCAACTCCAAACAGGGGCCATGAGACGGATGACGTCACAGCACACCATGCATTCATACTTCTCCTCGGACAGCTGTTCGATCAGACATCCTGGAAGCAGGGAGAGGGTAGGGGAGGTTCAGGAAGACAACGCTGATGCAGTAAAGTGATGTAGTATCCACTTTTAGAACACAAATTGTCAAGAAGGCACACAAACACTTTACATCAGTTGAAATTTAAATGCGGTGGGACGGCGGTGGGGGTTAGAGTTTTGATTATGAAATGAGTTGTTGGCAGTGAAGTTCTTGTACTCCCAAGCGTTCCTCAACAGAGTGAAATAGAAAGTGTGTGTGTGTGTGTGTGTGTGTGTGTGTGAGTGTGTGTGTGTGTAGAAACAGTCCTTAAAACAGGATTAGGACCTGAGCTGGTACCATTATGGATACCAGGATTCCAGGATGTTGTAACTGCATGAAATAATAGTTTATAATGGTTATATAATACTGGTTTCATAATACTAGTTGCACTGAGAGGGAGATACATTACGGAAAGGAAAATACAGATAGGGCCAGAAAACCAGAAAAATACTGGAAACTCTTGGTTGCAACTGACAGGTTTGTTGTATTTCCAAGACACTCTGGCCAATCCACTGTTTGAATGTCGTTTTCTGTTTGAAATATCTAGCTTGGCTGGGAAACCAGTGGAAGTGGCTGTGAAGGAACCAAGCGATGCAAAGGCATGCAAACAAAAAGGTTGCTTCCTGAGCTGAAATATACAGTAGATCAGCTGCAGTCTTACCAGTTTGTGTCTCCTTGCTCTTGGGCACGTTTTGACTCTTCCTCTGGCCAGGCCTGTTGTCTGGGTGGTGGGTTCTCCACTGCTCTTTGTTCTGTGTGGGTGGTGCACGTCTCGCCCCCTGGCCCCTCTCCTTGCCACGGGCCGGGCCATCCTGGCCACTGCCCCACCTCTCCGAGCCAGGTTCTTCTCGAGGCAATGGCTTGATTGGTCCGTGGCGAGATTTTGGCTCTACGGCTCCTCCCCTCTCCGAGTCAGTTTCTTCCAGAGGCAACGGCTTGAGTGGCTTGATTGGTCCCTGGCGATGTTTTGGCTCTACGCGTTTCTGTTGAGGATCGATTTGACACAGGTTCCAGTCGCCCTTCCTACCCCTCTGACTTCTTTCTCTCATTTCCGAAGGGTAGTGTTGTTCTCCTCTGCTCTCGCCATACCGCCAACCTTCTCCCACGGACCCGTTCTCCTGATTCTCCAGCTTGTTGTCTCTCGAGTCGCCCCCTTTCATGAACCGGACATCTTGCACCCTTCTCCCCCTTGATGGCTCCTGGTCAAACTTCCTGGGTTTCTTTGGCCGGGTGTCCTGGTCTTCACCGGCATGCCACACATCCCCATCCCTACTCCCGGCCTCTCTTCGCCAGCTGGGCCCTTTCCTATCCGGTCCCTCCATGGGAGGGGTACCTGACCGGTTGTGACCACCAGATGCTCTGCCGTCGCCGCAGTACGGACCTCGGTCAGCTTCGGGTCTTTGCCACCTGGGAGGCTGATACCCTGGAGCGGAACCGCCACCATTTAAACTTCTGTCTCCTCCATTTGACCAACGACCCCCTCTTCCCCCTCCTCCTCCTCGCCCCCCTCCCGCCCTTCCTCTACCCCTTCCCCCATCCTCTCTGTGGTAGGGAGGCGGGTAATGCATTGCATGAGTTGAATTGTCATCGGCCGAAGGTGGTTGGAACCCATGCGGAAAATGTTTGTATTGGTGGGGCGCGTCATGACCATACCCGGTCATGTTTCTGTCGTGGTCCTGTCTGGGCCAACCTCTCCTGGGCCTCTGCTGATTACGTCTCTGCTGGGATGATGTCCCATCTGTGCCGAGGTCTGGTGGGCCTGAGGAATCAATAACAAAAGCTACAGTTATGTGCATGAATTCAGGCAACAAGTATGAGCAATGACATTTATCACAACTTGAAAAGAAATACGCTGGTGTTCAGTTGTGTTCAGCTTAGAGCTACTTTGGGTAAAGACCTAAATTCTTACTACATTGTATGACAACACAAACTGATTTTCAACTGAAGAACGTGTCACATTGCAATTCCTTGAAGTTGAAATACAAATAAAGATCACTCTGATCTGGACATTTCTAGTATAGTTTTTGACATTGTTGTTTGTATAGAGCAGGGGTCTTCAACAGAGGGTCCGTGACCCCCAGGTGGTCCTCAGAGTTATAGTGCTGGCAGTGGCAAAGAAGTCTGTAGCAGTCTATGAAATCTATGAAACGTTTAGGAATAAGCTTAGTTTTAGACATTTATTTTTAGACATTAGTAAGGTTACCTTTTTAGGAATACCTGGTGACGACCGTTCTGAGGTCACCGGATTTGTGTCACGGAGTTCTTGTATTTGTTACTAGGGTGTGGCTTACATAAAATCCCAGAGCCAGTGTCCTATTATTATTGTTGATCTTATAGAATAGTGCTTTTATGTGGTATCAGATATACGGTCTACTAGTACTAGTGTACACAAATGTCCCTTTCCCACCAGGCCATATAACACCTTATTATATCGGATAAACAAGTCAGGGTGATCAGAATTCAGGAAGGATGCAACATGAATTGCAGGAGGGACAATGGGGGCTTTTCGATGTCAGATGATTATTATATCTTCTTCTGCATTTACCCTATCTGGAGAAACTGATCTTTTACACCATTTAAGTGGTATAAATGAGTCAAATGACAGATATATAGTATAACATAATTTTGCATCTTTGTGACAGGCCTAAACATTCTTCCCTTCCTCCCCACACACAGGAACAGTTTTGACGTTGGTTTTGTTATACAACAATTTAGGAAATATTCAAATTTGCAACATTTCACAAGGTCAGTCTCGGTATCGGACCTATCGGTAATCGGTATCGGCCGATCATGAGAAAAACAATCAGTGATCGGTATCGGCCCCAAGAAACCTGATCGGAGCGTCCCTAGAAGATTCACTAAGATGAGATCACTATTAATGGCCAGTACAAAAACAAAAATGAATGTTTAGCAGAAGGGATGAATAAAATACACTGCGCATACAACAGATATTACCGGTGTATATATAAAAAGACAGGGCAGAAGACAAACAATGTGGGAATAGAATGCTAGATAAGGGCCTCTCACCTCATAGGCTGTATCTGTTGTTTATGACCAGACGAAGTTGTAATGTGACATTTAAACATTTCATGCCTCGCATCCTGTTCCATATTAAAGAAAAGGGCTCAAATCATCAGAGTTGCTCCAGTGCCTTCTTTATTCAGCAATAAAGCTGCTCTTCGTTACAAAAAAAACATCACACCCGTGTGAACTGAGGGGCGCTCTTATCATCATACATCACATTCCGTGCTAAGCCGATCAAATAATCACAAATGTCATTCCGGCCAATCACTTTTGGCGTCTTCACTTAACTTTTTTGTCTTCAATGTTTGTGTTCACAGAAACACCAAAGGCTGGACATAAATATGGAAAATATGGACAATAGCACGTCATGATTGTCAATGCTAATCTTGGCTCTCTTGCACCTTAAAATTCTGGGGAATTGAAAAAGGGGTCTCTCTTATCAACAGGAGAGGAGACATCATCAACCAACTTCTAAAAAGCAAAGCCTATTGGATTTACATCCTGAATTCAGTTGAGCCTCTTGCATTATTAGTATATTACATATTACATTTTTTGTTGCCATGGAATGACTAAGCTGTGATCCTGGGCGCTACCTCTCCCTCTGCATTTTTGCAACAAAAATAACTGTAACCTTATCTAGAAGACCCGTCTGTAAAATGTAACAAAAAGAAAAATTTAGAAACCTTGGAACCACTGTGCCACAAAAGCAGTTTGTAAAACACTGTGTGCTCTGTTTTATTACTGGGAGACTATAAAATAAATCTCACACGCGAACGGTTAAACCTTTTCAAGTTTTCATGTGTGAAAACTAAATCAGTCTGAAATTTGTTTTTTAAACCAAAATGCTCCTTTGAAAAAAGTCCATTCACTTTTAGGTGAAATTATGAAAAACATAAGCCAGTGTAAATTTTGACAGCAAATTCTGATTTTGTCTTAGTCTTTTGAATAACATACCATTTAGTTGTAGTCCTATTTTAGTCATCAGTCGACTAAATATCTAAATCGTAGTATTTTAGTCTTATTATTAAGTGTTAACCTAATTATGATTAGCACATTATGATTTAGTCTTTTGAATAACACCATTTAGTTTTAGTTATCTGAAATAGTTTAGTCTTTAAATATCAAAATCTTAGTCTTTTAACAAAATTAACACTGATGTGATGTGATGCTATCATGCTAGCAGTCATTAGCAAGCACACACAGGAACATGGTAACAGGTTAGCTTGCTAGCTAGTGAGCCTGACACGTTATAATGTTGTTTTGCCAATAGCCAACATGCAGTCAGTTCACCTGCTGTCACATATGGAGACAATTTACAACCCGTTCTCCACAAGGTTCTCCAAGTTACAATGTCCTGTAATGGTCAAGTATGTTAGCTCATGTTGTTTTGGAGAATATTTTGTTTTGTAAGAAAGTTAAGCCAAGTTAAAACTGTGTAGCTCAACGAAATTTTCAACATGGGAAACGTACGTGTCACCGTCCCTCCCAGTCCCAGTCCCAGACGTCCAAGTGCGTCGATAATTATATTTTTCAATTCAATATTATAATCTTAGTAACAACATTACAGTACCTGAGGAGCCCTCAGCCATGATTCTGAATCTTCGGACAGCTGTACGCGACACTCCAATAATAGTCGGGATTATTCGGGAACAAGAAGTTTGGAACTGGAAGACTGTTATGAGAGAATTTTATGATTAATTCATATCCATATTACTTTGTTAACTGCGTGTCGCGTCTTAATTACAGTTAATTCAAATCAATGTTTTATAAAGAAGCTAAACATGATCACCTCTTTGCCTGCAATCATGCTCCTCACCACCAACTCAACATGGAGCCATAGTAGCAAGCTAGGTCCTCCTCCTCCTAACCAATGTTGCCAGATTCTGTGAGAGAGAGATAAGCAAGCAGGTGTGTTAAAACAAACCCAAAAGAAGTGGCTAAGGGGTCAGGTTGGCACTTGGCACCAGGCACTATATACAACTGGGCACCAAAACCATCTGGGCACTAGATACAACTGGGCACCAAAACCATCTTGGCACTAGATACAACTGGGCACCAAAACCATCTGGGCACTAGGGACAACTGGGCACCAAAACTGATGATTTTCTGTTTTTTAATAGAAATGTATATGTATCTAAATGTTCTGATGAATTGAAAATGGTGGACCCTGTTGTAAATAAGTGTAATGCTTAATCATGGATTGTCCACAAAGTAATAGTTTTTTGTATTGACTTTCGTTTGAAATGTGCAATTCTGCATACTGTGAAATAAAATTATCAATCAATCAATCAATCAATCAACCAATCAATCAATCAATCAATCAATCAACCAATCAACCAATCAATCAAACCATCTGAGGCTAAAGGCCACCACATGAGCATCGAGATGTGATGTGAGCTTGTAGTGTGTGTGTGTGTGAGTGAGTGAGTGAGTGAGTGAGTGAGTGAGTGAGTGAGTGAGTGAGTGAGTGAGTGTGTGTGTGTGTGTGTGTGTGTGTGTGTGTGTGTGTGTGTGTGTGTGTGTGTGTGTGTGTGTGTGTGTGTGTGTGTGTGTGTGTGTGTGTGTGTGTGTGTGTGCGTGCGTGCGTGCGTGTGTGTGTGTGTGTGTGTGTGTGTCGCGCATAATAAACCGACATGGCAACACTGGTCCTCGAACGGCGGTGACGGGGGTGACGCACGTCAAGGGCCTGTGCTGTGGCGACATTTCCGGCGAGTTCACCATTATTATTATCCATGATGATTATAATATTATCTGTCTGTCAAAGCTGACAACAGCAACGGATTAAATTATCCTAAAATAATGTAGTTCAAATTGGTAGATTTTTATTAAAGACTAGAACCGAAAAACACTATAGGCAAGAAAAGTCAATGGCCACAAGATGACGCCATTTGCTTATGATTCCGAATAGACGGGGGCTTAAAAAAAATACAAATCCGTACACTAAAGTGACTAAACCACCGCTCTGCTGGAGTTGAACAAAAAAAACAGAAATAAACTAGGCCTGGAATTTCGTAATTTTAGGAGCAATGCCACTAATACTAATTGGCACAAAGGCCAAATAGCAGAACAGGAAGGCCATCAAATAAAACTAGATTTTAGTCAAGGGTTAAGGATGATTTTAGACTGTCTGCAGTGAAATAAATAAATTATGACATTTACAATCTGATCCATGTGGACCCTGATGTAAGTTTACAAGTCTTGTGCTTTTCATGGTTTCGTCCACAAAGTAGCAGTGTTTGTATTGACTCGTTTGAAATGTACCCATTCTACATATTGTAAAATATTGTTTTCAATCAATCAATCAAGCTGCACCAATCAAAGTTACTGGATTGGTTTAAAGTTGGGGGCTCAGGGGAGTTAAGTAGACTATGTGTTCAAGTTCATCTAATTTCTTGTTAGGTTTTTACATAGAATATTATGCATTATTTTGTTATCTTTAACGTTTTCCGTATATAAACCATAGTTTAAGTTTGGTAATGTGTGTGTGCGTGCATGCAGTTGTTTCACAAATCATAGATTAAACTTGATTAATAATCGTGAGATTTTATTTAGCTTTATTCCATGTGTACTGCCTTCATGTCTGAGTAGGAAGTGAAATAGCAGACTAGTGGATTAGAGCAGTCAGTAGCCTAGACTATATGAAAGAATGTTACCAATGTAAGGAACGTGTTAATGTGGGGTTTTGAAATGAGGCTTAGAAGCAGAAAAAGTTCAGGATTGCCGTCGGTGTGACACATCTGGAGGCATGGATTGATCTGAATTTAAGACTGTAGAATGGTAGCCTAAATATTGAAGGAAACCATGGGCTCTTCAGTCATTTTGGTCGATGGGATGGAATTCAGTTGAGCTGGTTTAGCAAAGGAAAATATGGATTGTGAATTTGTGTTGTCTGTGTTTGTCCAGTCCACACTGATATACAAATGCATGCGGAATCACAATTATTTTTGAGAGGTGCTATCCACTCCTATAGACAGCAATGTGTGTCCCTAGCTGTGTTCCTGTGCCCCTGCCTGGGTCTGAGCTCGGAAGTAACATATTTTCATCACCAAGTGTCACTGTTGCGCAGCCTAAAACACCACCAAGTCTCACTGTTGTGCAGTCTAACACATCACCAAGTCTCACTGTTGTGCAGCCTGACACTCCATATCCAGAAATCTCCATATATGAGCATAAAAGGGACAGACAGATGGGTGGAACAACTCTGACACGGATACAACGGGTATTGCATAGCCGGGTGGGGCATGGATCTCCAACTTCCATCGTTACAGACTTGGTGCTCTATAGCCGGGCACTGGTCTAGTACATTTTCAAACAGCCACATTGCACAATCACAAAGTCAGCCTATACTATCACCGATTTCTCTCAGCAGGATGTAGAAAAACCTTTCCATGCATTCATCTTCAGTAGACTTGACTACTGTAACTGTGCCTTTGCAGGTTTTGAACATCCATCAAGTGACTGCAGTTGATTCAGAACGCTGCTGCTCGACTCTTTACTAATCCCAAAAAAGTGGAGCACATCACTCCAGTTCTTACATCCTTACACTGGATCCCTGTGTCAAAGAATTGATTAAAAAACTGTTGGTTTATAAAGATTTATATGGTTTATGGCCAAACTACATTTCCGATCATGTACAATATCATGAACCATCAATCCAGATCTCTCAAGGTAATCTGGAAAAGGTCTGCTTTCTGTTCCTACAACCACGAATAAACGTGGAGAAGCAACATTAGGTTTATGCACCACATATCTGGAACAAACTCCCAGAAAACTGTATAGGCCTGCTGGCTGCTGCCACGCTTATTCGTGTCATTCTTGTCAGCAGAAAATGAATCAAAGTTAATTTCCCTGTTTAGTCATCTCAGACAGTTCATTTGTGAGAATGAGATTCACTCGTCAGAGACTATGACACAAAAGAAAAACCGAGAAGCAAATCAATCAATAAATAGATCAATTATTAGACGGACGAATCATTTGAACAACCTGGCAGACTGACAGGCTGATATCTGCTACAATCTCCATTCTCCACTGAGGTAATACCAAACAGATTATAAATGAGAGGATATAGGTCAGGTAACGGTTTCACCTAACAAAAAGTACTAAAACTCTTAAATAAATTACTATGAATAGTACTACAACCACTATCAACCACTACTACTGCTACTATTATAACTATTAATACTTGTGTTTATTTATTTTATTTATTTGGGTCTTCTAGCATTCCTCTTGTGTAAGAGCCTCAAACATTCCAGGGATCGGCAGACAAAATGGCTTCCCGTTTGACTGGACAGGAAGAGGAGCTGACCTGTCCTGTGTGTCATGACATATTTAAACATCCCGTCAGGCTGTCCTGTGGCACACAGTGAGAAGCTCAAGCTCTTCTGTCTGGACGACGAACAGCCGGTGTGTGTCGTGTGTCTCGATTAAAAAATAGTTCTTACCCGTGGACGAAGCGTCTGGATGTTGCAAACAGAAGATCCAGGAATGACTGAAGCTTTAAAGGATAAACTGAAGGTATATGATGAAGTTAAAACAGATTATGGCAAAACACAAAATCACATCAAGGTTCAGTCCAGGAACACAGAGATTAAAGAACAGTTTGATAATCTTCGTCGGTTTCTACAGGAGGATGAGGAGGCCAGAATTGCTGCTCTGCGGGAGGAAGAGGCTCAGAAGAGTAAGGAGATAAAGGAGATGATTGAGGGTCTGAGCAGAGAAATGGAAACCCTCTCCAATGCAATCCAAGCTGCTGAGGACCAGCTGAGAGCTGACGACCAAGTCTCATTCCTCCAGAACTACAAGACTACGATGGAGGGAGTCCAGCTCACCCTGCCTGCAGGACCACATACCGCCGCCAGTGTCAGGAGCACTGGTAAACGAGGCCAAACACCTGAAGAACCTGACCTTCAGAGTCTGGGACAAGATGAAGGACTTTGTCTCCTACACTCCTGTGATCCTGGACCCCAACAATGCACATCCATGTTTCATGCTGTCTGATGATCTGACCAGTGTGTGAGACGTGTAGAAAAGAAACAGCAGCTTCCTGACAATCCAGAGAGGTTTGACTACTATGTCCATGTCATGGATCCTGAGGTCTTTAACTCAAGGTCTCACAGCTGGGATGTTGAGGTTGGAGACAATAATGACTGGGAAGTAGGCGTGTGTGTAGAGCCACACCAGAGGAAGGGACACATAGGGAGTGGATACTGGTGTATATGGTTCTATAAGCGTTCTACAAGCTTATCCTCATCATCAGGGGTTAAGGTGACTGATCTCTCACTGAATCAGGAACCCTGGAGGATCAGAGTCCAACTGGACTGGGACAGAGGACAGTTGTCCTTCTCTGATCCTGATTCTAACACACACCTACACACCTTCACATTGGTGTGATGGGGATCCATCAATCAAAGCGAATGATAAATAGTATATGCGAGTTACAGAACGTACCATACATATTTTTATAAATACTGTCACAGTGCGCATCTACCAACATATTGTATACAATCATATATCACAACATTCATAACCTCTTTGTAGAAATACATCTTGATAATGTTAAATCTCGATGCGTGCAAAGGGGATTTTTTTGTTTTTGTCAAGCCAATAATTTGATAATCATGCAGTCCAGCAGTGGTTCCCTGTGCAGAGTCTGCAGACAGTCTCCTTTGTGTCTCCATAGTCCATGGGAAGAGTAATCGATAGAAACATTGAGTGAAATATCCCTTTAAGAACATAATACTATAAGGGACTCTAAATGCATTGGGGACACAACAAAAGATGTTACATTATTTCCCTGGCTCCACTTATATTAAAGTATAGCATGTCTTTGCAAAGTGTGAAGCAGTTATGATATTATAATCAAAGTAAACACAATTCAGAATTCAGCTCAATGCAATTGCCAACTGCACAGTCTTTTGTATTAGTTTACTAATAATTATTTACTAAATAGCATTGACCCCACCAGAGGAAGTTTGACATAGATTTGTAATAAAACAAACAAAAACAAATAGTCAACTGCTTTACAGTGCTTTACAATTCAGTACTTTACAAATATCTAATAATAAAGGGACACCATTTTTTTATCTCTTGTTTTCCTTAATAGAGTAAATGTAATCTTTGCTAGTTAGTTTTCATTTTGAAGGTAGGTAACATTTTATTTTGACGGCGGAATTAATCAATTTCCGGTGTAACTGTAACGTATCTAATTGAACTTGACGCAGCATCTGCAGTGTGTACTGTGTAGCCCTGCAGGTCCCATAGCTCGAAGGTCTCCCATAAATAAAACGAGGCATACTGTCAAACAAGAGGGAGCTACAGCTGAGAATGTAATTACTGTAACATCAAGTTGTGTTATTATAAATATGGACAATGCTGTCTCCTTGACAACCACCATCTAGCTAGCCAATCAGAGTTTGAGCACCACCATTTCGGGCTATGGGATGGATCCAGTACCTTTCTGCAGTTGATCAAGCATGCGCAGAACTCTTCCTTGTTGTCGTCCCCCGTCATCCAACGAGGTGGGTGAGAGAGAGAGAGAGACCGCTAGCGAGAGAGAGGGAGAGAGAGAGAGAGGGGCTGTGAATGTCAGAGGTAGCGTTCGTTATGCATTAAAAACGACAAACTGCGATAATAAAAAAAGAGGGAAGGACGAATTCCTTCGCAGCATTTGAAGACAATCCAAGCGGACGATGGGTTATTATAACCGATAGACAACGACTGGTAAATTGTGGAGGGCTTTTGGACGACAGACAACATCTGTAAAACATAACCAGGGCATCCGCTATTCTTTGCGTTGCTGTTTTCTTTTTTTTTCTCCTTTTTTTTCTTGCCTCCTCGGACATTCAGCTATTGAAGCGCGAAGTGGCGTTCAAGGTTTTGGGTTGGGGGGGCATGCATTTCGTTTTAAAAAGGAATGTTATACGCATAAAGTGTGCGTAGAATTCGCGCATTCCTTTTTCCCCTTCTCCCCGTGTCCCTCGGGGACACAGTGAAGTCATTTGAGAAGAAGAGTCAATGGGAGAAGAGATACATTGTTGCGTCTTTTGTCATGCCATTGCCTATACTTTGTATGCAGTTTAATAACGAATAACCCGTAGTCCCATTCGGCGCGCTCCAAGTCAACGTTATTTTCAGCTATTCCCAACCCTTTTTTCCATATGGTTTTGGCTTTTTAAAGCTCATTTACCTCGCCACCCCGCTTTTTTGGGCTTATTCATTCCCCCGCTACCCGCTGAAAGGATGCCGGATCAAATATCGGTGTCCGAGTTTCTGTCGGAAACGACAGAGGATTACAATTCTCCAACTACGTCCAGCTTCACCACCCGACTGCAGAGCTGCAGAAACACGGTCAACGTTCTGGAGGAGGTAAGGAAAGGCCACAACATTAGGCTACTTGCACCACTCTTCTGCAACGATAATTCCAATATGCCCTCAAAGACTGTACTTACTACTGGTGGTATTAATGCACCAAACACACATACATCCCTGATGATAGACTATAGACTCGATTTTTGACATTTGCATGATACGAAAGTAAAAGTCAGACCCGATAACATGCATCCATGATAGTCTTGATCCAAGGGAAGGTTATGAGAGACTAATCATCATCTGCTGAACAACTAGACTATGCAAACGCGACAATAGCCTGTTATTTATTTGAGAAATTAATTTGGCAGGTTGTTGATGAGATGATGTTGATGTTACGATGTTGCTTGGGAATATTTAATAACAGTGTGCAACTGTGCATGGATGGATGGACACCTGAGGACACACACACACACACACACACACACACACACACACACACACACACACACACACACACACACACACACACACACACACCTATCTATGTAGTCTCTCTGTGTGTGTGTGTGTGTGTGTGTGTGTGTGTGCCATTCAAATAAATGCAGCTTTACTAGTCTTATTCTTGATGCTGCACTAGTGAATGAGGTGAACAGCTGCACTTGCATCCTTGAGAAGAGAAGGCTTGTTGCAATGATGACACTGAACTGGTATAGAAACATGGCATCTTCATAGATGGTACGCTAGATCTGGTCCATAGCTCTAATGCGTTTCATTTCTAAATGCAACGCATTAGAGCTATGGACCAGAGCTAGATGGTACGCAAACTATTGGCCTCTGTGGATTTGTTATTCTTTCTAGCAGCAACTGTTGCTGCTATGGGGTGAGGGGGTGGATGATATGAAATAGGGAGATGTGCATTCAGGTCTTCGACTTCAGCTTACTGTGTTCACAATTACATAACTCCCCAGCTTCAGTTCAAAGCAGAGCTGCCAAGCTCTAGCAAAGTGCTGGCTTTCGACAGCAGAGTGGGGGAGGGATGGAGAGAGGGAGAGAATGAGAGAATCCTCTACTTACTTACTAGCTAGCCCATGGGTCTTCAACAGGGTGCCCGGGACCCCTATGGGGGGGGGGTCCTCAGAGTTACTAAAGGGGACTGGACTGCCAAATCATTGTGTTATAGGTTTTGGTGTTTTTTGGTGTCAAGGGGGAAAGACGGAACAAGTGCAGAGCCAAGGGTCAAGTTTATGGGTTTAAGTGTTTAAATGTCATAAAATACACACAAACACTGATGCTACTGTATCCTCAGTGTTGTGAAATTGATTGTGCTATCCAACAACTCAATCTTATCAATCTTTTTAATCTGACATAATTTGATACAATAATGAAGTAGGGGTCCTTCTGCTTCATCTGCCCCTCGGCAAAGGGGTCCCTGTCCCCCTACTCTAGCAACATTTAGCATAATTCAGAATGTCAAAGGTTTCACACATGTAGTCCAGCACATGGATTGGACGTGTTATTAATGTACATTATTTTCTTGTCTAGTTTTGAAAAAGCAATACATTTTTTAATCATAAAAAAATGTACAGCACAGACAGTCCACATCATCTACTGTTTTGCGTGACACTCGCATGGTTTCAGGCCCAGGCCGGTAAACAATAACATGAGAACCGTGTGCCCCGCGGTAACAAACACACACCCTTCATTTGATACGACCTCTGATCAACAGGGTGAGTTTAATAAGGTCAGGTAGGTGGGGGAATGGAGGAGGGCATGGGTGGGGTGGGGTGACCACACAGAATGCTAATGTCTAATCCATGCTTCTGGCTGGCACAGGCACCGGCCCAGCCATGGTTAAGTGGGGCATGAAATCCGGGAGGCACGCCACGCACCTTTGCCATTCATTGTCTATAATGCCAATATGTGACCTCCTTTTTTCTCTCGCTTTGACACGTGATTGAAAAATATATGAATTAGATTTAAACTCACTGCAGCATTTGGTTCTCAAAGTGTGTGTGTGGGGGGGGGGGGGGGGGGGAAGAGTAGCTAATGTAGCCATAATGTTTTGCTATTCAAAAATAGTAGATCTACTGCCACTTTTGCCACGCTGCAAGCTTGTACATCTGCTATTTCTTTTGAGAAATATAGATTGGTTTGGTTTGAGAACCACTGCACTACCTTCTCGAGTGTCCTCACTTCTCCAAAATAATTAAACATGTTGACACCTTTGAATGGAATGCTGTGGTCCAGAAACAACATTTAAATGAAGGGAGCAGGCCTATGTGACATCGTAAATTCAATAATGTCCATATGAATTCTCTCTTATTTTTTGCACTTGGCTTCATTGCACGTCCGTCACTCTTGATGAAAACGTTAGCCAAACATCCATAGAGGCTGGTGGTGTTATTTCTGTGCTGATAGTAGTTGTTAACAAGCGCCAATAGCGGATCACGTCCCACTGCCAACAGATAAACATCCAAAGGAGCAGGACAATAACCAATGTCAGCTTGCTATTGTGAGTCATGCGTGCACACAAGGCACATTGGATCGGGCCCAATGCACATTCTTCCTTCTCTTCTGCATTCCGAATGCTACAGGCTTAGAGTAGAGTATGTGTGCTATAAATCATGCCGAAGTTCTGTGTACGTTTATAGTGTAATAATAGGAATTTCTGGAAAATGGTACTTGACTCGAGATATGTTTATTTTCAATACAGAGCCCCTTTTTTATCCATTCACCGAAACAAGGAAAGGCTTTCGCTTCAGGAATCACCTCGCTGGCTCCATGCCTCAGAAACCCAGAGAGTGCAGCAGCACAAACGAAAAACATCTGTTAGAAAAAGGCCGCCATGTGCGCCGGAGCTTTGGTAGCCACTCTGGAATTTCTGCAGAGATCACATGACGAGGAAGACCATTTATACTGTGGGACCAAAAACCACCAGCAAATGTATTTGTTTGCTGTTTAGAATTTGATAGAACATGTCTAGCTAGTAAATAGTCCAACTATTTAGCAGATTTCCATCCAAGGCATCCATTAGATTGATTCACAGTTCATTTTGTTTACTGTAAGTACAGTTCAGCAAAACAGCAAAACAGTCTATTGCTATGACTTGTCCTCCTGTTGCTTAGTTCTGCTCCTTAGTTCTGATATGAAAAAGAACAGACAAAGCTAAGGTTGGGAGCATTGTCTGCTCAAATTTGACATTAAGAACAACAAAACATTGTGATGGAGAATGGCATTATCCTGTTTATCAGACTGAACTTTGCGGTTTGTAGATCTGGTCTAGAACGGATACAAAACAGTCTACTAGTCGGCTCAGGATGACCACATTCTGAATACCCAAAAAGAGGACACATGGTCAGGCCCTCTTGGTCGCACCAGTGCACCTTACATTTAGCAGGTGTGTTTGTGCATGTGCGTGCGTGCGTGCGTGCATGTGCAGTATGGGTACACCTAAATTACAGGTGCCACCAATTAAAAAGTGGAAGATGTTCGATGTACTGATAGTCTGCTACATGTATATAGTTACAAAGAATAGTGAAGCAGCTTAATGTTAGGGGGAACCAATGCAAATACAGAATCCCAAGCAACCTATTTGCTCATTATGCTAAAAACAAAGCAAACACAGACAAGCTATGAGATGTAGTCACCGTTTTCTACACAACTTGTCAATGACACACAGGAGATGATGACATTGTATGTCGTTGTCGACACACAACCCTAAACAACACTATTTTAAACCTCCTAACACTTGCTTTAAAGTTGGATACTTTTGCATCGTTCTTGCATTACAGCAGAAAACCCAGAAACAAAACTTGCATCATCAAAGAGACCTCTGTAAAGTAATGTCTCAACCCCTCAAGTCTCTCCAAAATGTCTCCCAGTTATTTCCCCACAATCCCCAGTAATGTTGACAAGGTAAATTATGCAAAAGGTACAGGGTGAATATTTAATGCTGTAACCTGAGGGATGGGAAAGCTGACCCACGGGAGAGTTCTCATGCCCTGCCTTCTTCCTATGAGTCACCGAAAGGTGCAGAGGGAGAGAGAGAGGTGAGAGAAAAGGAGCTATTGCTGCAACATCAGAGCCTTTTAATTCAGCTCCACACATCAATTATTGATTACTGCGTAATGAAAGATGTTCTGTTCCCTCCTCCGTTCTCCCACCTGCATGTTCTTTTCCTCCTCACGATATCGTCCACTTTTCTTTTTTTTTAATAGCACAGTGGAATGCTCCAACTTATTTCCTGTTTTATAGTTGGATCAGTTGCAGATGAGACGTTGTGGGAAACAATCAACGGCGAGATAGGATAGGAAGACGCGAAGTTAAAAATAACAGCGCTGGTTGCTAACTTATCTGCCTCACAGCAAAACAGGAGATTACATAATTATTTGTGGAAGCTGGTGTGTGAGGTAGGATCTCTTCCTGAACCCAGCACTACCTACTACTCAATATCTACCACACAAAATGTAATTAGACAGTTTAACGTTTATAAACTGAATTGAAACATATCAGGCTCTTATCGCCATATTTTAACTTTTTGAGGGTTTTTTTGTAAAATATTGCCCTACTTGATCATAGAACGTCACACAAAAGTAGCAGATGTACATGTACAAGCTTGAACCACGGCATCAAGCGACGCGCTTTGAGCATTTGAATTTGAAAAGTCTGAAAAGTAAACGTTGTGGAGACGATATGCAGTATGGGCTGACTTGTATTTCTTGTATTTCAGGCACTTGTGTGTGTTTTTCAGTGATGAGGACAGTATTTGTAGCTTGTCTGTAGCTTGGAGGCAGTACAATTTGTGTTGCTGAGTTTGCTTTTTCAATCGCACTAAAGAACCTTATCAGGAATACAAGGAAACCCCTCACTACACTGGCATTCCTTTGAGTGTGTTACTCGCATCACGTGGGCTGGACCAGAGAAAATTCATGTCATCTCATTCAAGCGCTCCTGGGCTCTTTCACCTATTGGCAATTGGCCTGGTATATGTTACAAACCATCTCCAAGTCAATGCTCTAGTTTGCCAACAATTTGCAAATCGCTTCCAACAATGCTACATTTTGAAAAACATTATTTAAAGTTTTTATTATTGAATAGCTAAAATAAAGAGCTATTCTTCTTCTAGTTCCAGTTATGTAGATTACTTGTGATCCAATGGGGAATAACTTGGTTTAAATTGCTATGGGACTAGAAATGGACAAGAGCCAGGACAGTAAAATATAATTGCTTCTGGTTGTTTTCGTGAGTAGGATAGCCTATGCACCTCAGGCCATACTAGCTTAGTTTGATGACAGTCATGTGAGTCATGTTAAAACACTGGCAAGACACAGTCATTTGTTTGGAATTATTTTCAGTCAATGGATAACGTTTTCCGATATTCTTTTGCCTCTTAGTACCAAGTATCTTCAGTTAAACCCATCTGATGATCATCATCACTAGGCAAAAAACATCCTTTCAGTTTGATTTTGACATTACATTCAGTTGGCTACTGAATTAGAGACTGCAATTGAATCAGTCATTGTGTGTCAATCTGCTAGTGCATAGTAGAAAGGAATAAAGTACAGTAGACTGTAAACGTACTGTAACGCCTATTTTGATAACTAATTTGAAAAGTCCACTTTAATTGCCATCAGTGGAAATACAACGAGATATATTATTGTGCTGTGAGTTTAGAGGACATTAATGGCATTACCTGACGAAACAATGAAAATATGATGTGTGAATATTTAAGTATACTGGGCAAAAGCAATTCATTTTTCCTTTACGTAACCTAGCTGATTTAAGGCTCAATTCTGCACAAACACTTGCAACTCAGCTGAAGGCTTTGCCAGAATGGAGTTATAATGGAGTTATGATTCTAATTCTAATTCATTATTTGTCCCTTGCTGCAGTGCAGCCTATGATTCATGTGATACAGTGAAGTGAACAGTGACACAAATGTATGGCTCGATACAGGTTCACTTTTTTGTCTTTCCAAATCCAGTTAAACTGCATGACAACAATTCATTTAAAATGCACATGCTAGCTAAGCCGGCTGTCTTAGGTCTGACTCATAAAACCCTTGACGAGGAATTTCCATCATCAAAGCTCATTTGAAGCTAATTGAATACACTAAATTAGTCTAGACGGGCCTTGGAACACTGAACCATGCTGTGATCTGTGATCCTCTCCACACCTCCACCTCACAACCCCCGTCTCTTCCTGTCCATGGTGGGAGAGCAAGTTCCCCCCCCTTCCCTTCTCATCTGTTCCGTCCCACCCCCCCCCCCCCCCCCCATCCTGTGTCTGGTCACGGGCTTGTGTTGACTTCTACGTCCTGCCCCTGGGTCCACCTTGTGGAAGCCCCTTCTCACCTGCCCCCCCCCCCCCCCCCCATTCCTTTGTGTGTAAACAAATGGTCCTTCCCTCTCTCTTTCTGCTCCACCTGGTGGGTGGGACTAAGAATGTATATAAAGTGTACCTCTGTGATTGTATGATCATGTTACTTGGGAGAGCGGCCTGCGAGCCAGGAAGAAGCATCCGTGTATACTGAGTGCACGTTAAATAAAGGTCTACAAAGGGAAGTTGATGCCTCATGCGTTTAGTGTCAGAAATTCTGCCATATCAGTTTGGTGTCGAGAAGTGGGGTCCTGTGTCGTCTGAAACTCCGGAAGATAAACAGCTCCAAAAGGACAGATCTCAACGAAACGGCTCCAAAGGACAGATCTACAGAAGAGTCTGCATCTATGGAGTTTCAACGCCTGGATTAAAAAAAAACCTGTGGCTACACTGAAACGGTGAGAACCTTCCAGATTAAATAGACTAGATCTCTGTATGTATTGTAAAGCATTTATACAGACAATTGAAGTGCTAATTCTCATATTTTGAAAAAAAAAAAAAAAAAAAAGAAAAGAAAAGAGACCTTGAATTAACGTCAAGATTGTAAAACATAAAGACACCTTGTTTGCATTAAGTCAGCTGCAGCACAAAGAACCGTGCTTGCCAGGTAAGTCAAGCCAAAGAACCTTGTTGAAACAACATAAAGAAAGGTGCTTGCAAAGAAAGTTAAGTTGAAAGCACAAAGACAACTTGTTTAACTGTTACAATACAACATACAATTTGTTGTCGTCACAGAATGACATAAAGATACAGTGCTTGCTTTAAGTAAAGAAAAGAACGTCAAGCAAGACAACAATACCGTGTTGCATTTAAGCTGACAGTATTTCAATATGGGGAATAAAAAAAGTGCCCCTTCGGCCACAGAGAACAAAGAGAGATGGTCTTCGGTTATGCAAGACATGTTTGAAAAATATGGTACAGAAGCGCTATGCTGCATTGATGAGTGGAAACGCATGGGCTTTCCGGAACAAGGCTCTTTGAGTATAATAAGATTGCTTGCCTTAGAGCGACTGCTAAAAGAAGCGGAGAAGAAACTGAGAAAGAAAAAATCAGTAAAGACACATAAACTTGACAAATGTGACCGCCACAAAAAGGTATTTTCACTGTGGATGGAGGAAGCACAATTTAGACAACGAGAAAGTGATATGAGACAACTACCAAACTTTGATTCTTTGTGGGAAGAGAGCCAGCTACTTGCTCCCCCTGAATATTCTTTGAGGGAAGAGGACAGACCACTGGCTCCTCAGAATTCTTTTTTGTCTCCCTCACAGCAGTCCCCCATGCAAGCCAGTCGGGGTCTACAGGCGTCTACTCCAATTCTGGTGTCCGCTGCGCTGAGCCTGGAGAATGTTACTACAAGCCTGACTACTCCAACGACGATCCTGGTTTCTGCTGCACTGGGCCTATTGAAAGAAGCTCCATCCTGCACTGGCATCTCTGGCCCAGAGCTGGCCAACAGTGGCGATGCGGGCACGACACAGCCAAGATCTCGAAAACCACAGACCTTGCTCCCATCTATGCATCTGTCCACCCCTGGCCAACATAGGGCGACAACGCCTCATCGCAGCAGTGCCACCATCACCCAGGGCAGCACACCGCCACACAGAAGAGGGCCTGGGACAGCGAGACGTACACAGGGTGCATCAGAGTACTGTCGCCTGCCGGGCGGGGTCCCCACCCCAAATGGACTTTATTCTGACCCATGGATGGACCAGGAGGATGGGGACAACATACTGCTGGCTGACATACAGTGCCCCATGATAGAAGTAGCCAATCCGTACGGCGATGTAATGATGGTACAACGCCTGTGGTCTCCAGACGACATAGGCCAATACGCAGCTACACTGAAAACGCCTACTGAAGTGGGAGGATGCCGCTGGACTAAAGAACTGAAGGCCTTTTGCCGTACATACAGACCTACAATGAAAGAGGTACTTGACATCTGTGCCAAGAATATGGAACCTTCGAAAATGCAAGCAGTCCTAGATGTCGCCCAAATGTATCAAAATGAGAGGCCTGTCCTTGTACAATTTGAGGACAATCGCAGATACATGACTGCTGTGGATGCAGTGTGTGAGAAGGTTATGACACTCTTCCCAACGATATTAAATCTGACTGAAGTGCAGAACTGTAAGCAGGGCAAAGATGAAACGATCAGTCAGTTCCGCCACCGCCTGGAGGAATCCATTTTGACCAACGGGGGAGGGAAAAACCCCAACGACCCGTTTGCAAAAGCATTCCTGGCCAGCCAGCTAATAAGCAACATGCATGACAAACTCTCTAAACGTGTGAAACAATCTCTCATTGGCTACAGAACCGCTGATCCGGCAGAAATCATCAAACATGCAATTCATGCAGAGGACGTCGAAAACGAGATGAAAGAAAAACAGAAGAAACAGGATAAAAACAAGGCAGAAGTCCTTCAGCTTGCAATGATTAGCGCGGTTACTATGCTGTCAGAAAGACATCACATGAAAAGAGTGGCAGACTCCGACGGAGACCACAGGGATGACGAAGATTATGACTCCGAGGGGGACCACATGGATGAAGAAGATTATGACTCCGATGGGGACCACAGGAATGAACCAGGGGGATATCATTGCTAAAAAAGCAGACAGCCCAACAAAAGACAAAAAAAAAAAAAAAAAAGAAAAAAAGTGGGGGTACTACTTGACCGTATACCTGGAAAGAAAATGTTGTTTGGAATATATGTAAATGTTTTCCTTGAGTGAGTTTGTAACTGGACACTCTGAAAACACGCAGAGTGGGAGTAAGCGGAAGAGGAAGCACGTGACGAGGACTGAACTTCACGACAACATGCACAAAAGTTCAACAAAAAAATCGCATTGACGCAGCTGCTTAAACCATGCTTACAATGTATTTTGTTCAAATGTATTATGATGTATTATTTTGATATTGATGGAAAATTCAAATTATTGTTTAATTAAGCTGTTGTTTTAATTAACAAGAGGAAGGATTTGACGAGGAATTTCCATCATCAAAGCTCATTTGAAGCTAATTGAATACACTAAATTAGTCTAGACGGGCCTTGGAACACTGAACCATGCTGTGATCTGTGATCCTCTCCACACCTCCACCTCACAACCCCCGTCTCTTCCTGTCCATGGTGGGAGAGCAAGTTCCCCCCCCTTCCCTTCTCATCTGTTCCGTCCCACCCCCCCCCCCCCCCCCATCCTGTGTCTGGTCACGGGCTTGTGTTGACTTCTACGTCCTGCCCCTGGGTCCACCTTGTGGAAGCCCCTTCTCACCTGCCCCCCCCCCCCCCCCCCCATTCCTTTGTGTGTAAACAAATGGTCCTTCCCTCTCTCTTTCTGCTCCACCTGGTGGGTGGGACTAAGAATGTATATAAAGTGTACCTCTGTGATTGTATGATCATGTTACTTGGGAGAGCGGCCTGCGAGCCAGGAAGAAGCATCCGTGTATACTGAGTGCACGTTAAATAAAGGTCTACAAAGGGAAGTTGATGCCTCATGCGTTTAGTGTCAGAAATTCTGCCATATCACCCTTGAGGCATTATTTTTCTATGGAAAGTCAAAGCTCTTTGAAACTGCTGGTTAAAGTGACACTGGATGGCTCCATTGATGATTTGAGGGCACATCTCAGAGCTCCAAATACTAGGGGACTGAAGTCCTGAGATTAGTTGAGTGTGCTCTACTGCCGATAGGTTAAGACTTAAGAGGAGGACAGGCTCTCAATGAACAGTCTATAGCAGTGGTTTTCAACCCTTTTCATATCAAGGGCCATTATTTTTTCGGCATTTGATCCACAGACCACCATTTGATGAGATTTAGCCTCGCAGTACTATAGAATATTTTGTTGTCGTTGGATAAGATAATAAACTCATAAGAGCGTAAAATGAAATGCTCTGAAGAGTTAAAGATCTATAAGGATCCATTTGGTTACCAATACCAACTCTCCATCATTTAGCTGGGGACCATCTGGTCAAGGACTCCGGACCACACTCACAAGGACGACACTCACAAGGTGAATTTTTAATTTTCATGACATGTCATTAAAAAAATTGGCACATTTTGGTATCATTCACGTTTGCCAATGTTTGACAGACACTGTGAAGGCCTGAGTAGCCAAAATACGTCTGTTTGTCATAGTAGTACAGTTTTAGTCGAAGAAATTAACACGGGTACAGTACTCCAAATAAATGTACTTCGTTACTGTCCACCACTGGCACAATGACCATCCCTCTGTGGGGTTCCAGACAGATGTGAAGTGAACCCCCACTACCCTCTTACTAAATCAGGAGAGAGAGAGAGAGAGCAGGGGGAATCAGAGACTGAGAAGCTCCAGTCTACTCTGTGCCAGAGCTCAGCTCATCCTGGTCACTGGGTAATCCGCTCTCTAATAGCTCCTGTTGATGATATATGCTGCGCAGCTGCGGGCAGGAAGGTAGGCCAACAGCTGTGGCCCATATCCCCGATTATCATATTTCTCCCTAAAAAAACCAACAATAAAACAAAAAAGAAAATAGTGGCGTAAAGTAACTTAAATACATTTACTCAATTACTGGACTTAAAGAAGTAGTTCGCCCAAAAAAATGACTATCAAACCTCATGAAGCCTTCAATTCATGGAGATTTATTAGTTTTTGTCGCATTCCTGAGCCAATATTTTGATGACCGGCAGAAAGATGCTAATGTTTCCGGTAGGAGACTCCACAAGTCTCCTACCGGAGACGATCATCAAATTATTGGCTTTTAGGAATGCGGCAAAAATTCTCCCATGAATTCAAGGCTTCGTGTGGTGTGTAATTGATGGAAAATAAGTGCTTTAAGTAAAATGTTGAGTTATGTTTTTTAACCTTACTCGAGTATTTTACAATGTACTTTTACTAATATTCCACTACACCTCAGAGGCAAATATTGTACTTTCTTCTCCATTAGTTACTAGTTATTGCCAGAGTGAGGTCTAGCCAACACCAACTCGAGACTTCTCCACTACAGTTATATGAACACTTTAGTTACTAGTTAGTTATTGTGTAGATTTTGATTAGTATTTCAAAACATGCATTAACAAAAGCATTCTGGCTTTTTGAAAATAGCCAATCTACAAGCCAGCGCACAATGCATAGTGATGCGACACATTGTGAGCTTGCCATTAAATGGGAGTCTGTCTGTAGTGCATGTCAAACTGTGGGGTCATTGGAATTAGACGGCTAGAGCCGTATACAAATCTTCTCTTATTGGGAGTCCATTTTCTAGCATGTCTTTTCAAATGGGGGTCCAGGCTCATTGGTGTCAATTTGGGGGTCCTTGACATGAAATGGTTTCTGAACCACTGAAAGTACTTCTTCCATCACAGTGACAACGCCACAGAACGGGAGATTCGCTCGTAATTCCGACGGCGCATTAGTCCGACAACGTGGCTTCACGTGCGGTTATGGTTAGGGTTCGGGACAGGGTTAGTAATGGGGCGAGTCAGACCAAGGCGCCGTCTGAATAATGCTGCTGACCCACAGAACAGAAGAGTGTCACCGCCTGTCGCCTTGTTCTGCGCGGACTAGCAAAAGAACAGACAACAGTGTTTGTCTTTTTCTCTTTTGTCTCTTATTTATATCTCTGTCTGGACTCTGGACCTCGGCTGAAACAAAAGAAGCCCAGATGTGCTCAACACACAACAGCCCACTTCTTGTGACATTGTTGAGGCCTTCCTTTCTTCTTCTACCATGTTATCAGTACAGTGGTTGGTGGCATTATTCCACAACTGTGCTGGAGGACTTTTTTAGTTGCAGGGTTTGTCCAGCGAGGCATGATGCTCTTTTTAGCCCGAGGGATGAACATAAACACAGTGCATCGTTTGTCTGTGTGAGCCTTGATAGAGTTTGGCACTGGATTCTTGTCCAGTGTACTGTGCTGTGCATTGGCAGATTATATTACACATCCTGGCTTTTGCAGAATGGCATGGGAAGAAGCTCAGAAGTCCTTCCTTCAAATGCATCTATAAACTGTCCCAAGTTCTTCACTATTCTCTTCTCAGTTCCCACCTCCAGTTTAATGTAGCGCTGTTCAGATACCAGTATCGGAAATTCAATCAGTCAATCAGCCTTTATTCTTCACATACAATTTCAAAAAGTAGTATTTTATTTTATTATTATTTTATTATTTTATTTAATAAATGCAGTGAAATGTATACAAGTCAGATAGTGAACAATACAACAAGACAAACGGGACTAAACTAACCTAAAAATGAATACAATAATAATAATTAACCACTGAAAAGCTGCCGATACTGCCTACATGCTGGTATCTGTATATCGACTATTATGCCAGTCTATGCAGGCTATATTTTTGAATGCTTCAGTTTATGTAGCGCCACAGTTTTATACTCTTACTGTACTATACACCTGTGGTTTTGGAATTGTTTGTCTCTCACCCAACACAATCCCATATTAACTATGAAATTCTAGACACGTCGCCCACAAAAAACCTTAAAGGAATGTTGTAAAGTGCTGCTGAAGCCAAGGGAATCCAGGGCCTGTAACTGCTGGGCTCCCAGCCACATGGCCAGTGTTGCCAAGTCTGCTTATTATAAGCGAATTTGGTATTGTTTTCTTCTGTAAAGTCACTTGTAAATATTGGTAGTTGCAGGTTGTGTTTTTTTGGGCATGTTTCTAAAGTGTAGTAGCTTACTGTATTTGGGCTTGCTTCCTAATGTCATTTAAACCAGTGGTTCTCAAACATTTTCATGCCACCAAGACCCACCAAATTAATATTTGTCCATGGACCTCCCCATTTGAAGCCTTTTTGTGCCAGGGGCCCCTGTACCAGATTTGTGTTATTGAAAATAGCAGACGTGTGTGTTTGAAGTGGTTTAAAGTGCTGCTCATGTGGTCTAATAGTCGCTTCTTTTGGGCTTGTTTTCATAGATTACCAGGTTTCTTATTTCTTTCGCAAAATCTGTCAACACGGCCACACGGCCTGGACTGGTCTGGAACAGAGCTCGGGGACTAGGAGGAAAGAAATATTACTTCTCACTGTGTATAATATCATTGCAGAGACTTCAGTTACAACTCTGTGTTTGGTTGGCTTATCAGCTGATCAATGATAAGAGAAAGATTAGCAAACGGTAGGTCTACTTAGAATAATTCATTTTGGCTTGATGTTTTTCTCTACTTGGATATATATTGATATTTGTTCTCTACTCGGATATATATTGATATATTTGCCAGATTGTCTCTTTCATAAGCCCCCTTTTTCACAATTGATGTCTGTCCAAGGGGAAGCACAGTGGTTCTCAACCTTTTCAGGCCGTGACCTCACAAAATAATCATATTTGAACTGGGGATCCCCCACCCTGACGCACTTGGCATTGAAGGAGTTGAGGCATTACATTTTGTTTGACTCTGTGCCACAGATAAGGATTGTGAAAACGCCTCATGTCTTTCTTATATTATTTGAAAATTGGCCAATGTTTGACCAGTTTTTATAGTATAGTTTGTTGATTACTTTTGATGCAGTAGCCTAATGGTTTTTTGTTTGTTTTGTTTTATTTGGTAAAAAGGTCTTAAAAATCCTTAATTCCTTGTCACTTCACTGGGGACCCCCCCCAAAATCATCTTTTTCTGCTTGTCCCAACCCACAGGTAACCACTGGTTTACACTACAGTGCTCAGAGCCTGTCTTTTAACTCAAAGGTCACATGTCCAATCCCTGCAAATGTGTTTTGTTAAAGTGTTGAATAGAAAGAGTGAATACAAAATAGTCCTTGTGTAATTACAGTATAGTTACTGATTAACAATGTGACAAATCTTTTCAAACATTGTTTGAAAAGATTTGAAAACCTGTTATTGACCTGGAGTGTTTTATTGGTTGCTATTGAATACCATTTCAAAAAGGTTGAGCCTGCACACCAAAGCAGGTAACCGGTACTTCTTTATTACAAAACAACTGAGGTTTCGATCCACTGTGGATCAGTTATTTTGTAATAAAGAAGTATCCTTTACCTGCTTTAAAAAAATAAAAATAAAGCCTCTTTAGTCCACTTGTTCCCAAACACTGGGTCGGAACCCATTTGATGGTCGTGGACAGATTTTTATGGGTCCCTTTATTTTAGTTCCTACATTTTGTTTTAATTATTATTAAACATTTTCAATATTTGAATGAATTTAAACCAAATTCAACGATTTTAGTAGTGAAAATAACCTTGTAGATCTGCTATTTTCACTAGTTTGGGTGCAACGTCTATAATTTCTCTTTTGGGTCTTGAGCTAAAAGGTTTGGGAACAACCACTGCACTAGTCGATGTGCATATAGTTACGTTTCCTTTGATACCATAAACCATGCCATGTATTAACGGGCTTGTAAACCTGAATTTCATAATCTTTTATCTTGTTGGGTTTCGATTAGCTTACGTTGACTATTATTTGTAATAGATTTGAGGTTTGTGGCTGTCTTGGTCAAACTGCTGACCTGATACGTCTTGCCTGCCTGTCAGTAATGAGAGAAGCAGAGATATCTTCACGTTAACACACTGACTGTGTGTCATTATTAGAACGGAGTGGGGTTTTTTCAGTCTACTCTGAGGTGGAGGTTTGTCCTGGAAATAGCCAACCTCTGTGCTCTCTTGGCGTGTCTATTTTCTCTCCGAAATGAAGCTCCTTCCTTCTGAAGACTAAGAGCTGGCCAACAGCGCTGTAACGGCACGGCACGCAGCATTTTTTGTTTGGTTTTCGGTTTTGAAGCCATGGTTACTAGTTTTTATTTGGTACGGTAATGGAAATGGTGCATGGTAATACATTGATATTGAGATATGAGACTAGATATTATATGTGGAAGTTTGGATATCGTGTAATATCATGATATGGCACAAGTGTTGTATTTTCCTAGTTCCTAGGTATTTGGTATTTTATTTTGTCCATATCACACAGCTAGTATAAGATAGTATCTTCTTTCTCTTGCTGCAACGTAGGTTTGTTTCCCTAATCCTACCTGAGGCTTGAAGAGATCACCAAACAGTTCAGTCATGGCTGAGCTGTGCCTCTTGACAGGAGGAGATGATTGAGATTCCACTGGGTGTCTCCTCTCCCTGGAGATACGTTGACCGCTGCAGAGCTGCCTCCTCATACCTCACTAACCTACAAAACAAAAGAACAAAACTTTACTGATAACTTACTTTAATTCTATTACAGGCACCGGCCTATACTCTGGAACGAGTTATTCCTGGGACACACGCACTGTGTGCGTGCAGTCAGTCAGTCAGTCAGTCAGTCAGTCAGTCAGTCAGTCACTCACTCACTCACTCACTCACTCACTCACTCACTCACTCACTCACTCACTCACATAGATAGGTGAATGTCAGTATAGACAGAAAACCAAGGTCAGAGAGAGAGAGAGACATGCCAGATACTTTAAATGCATTACAATCAATAAATCCTTCTTGACTAGTTGAGATGATTTAAACCCGGGTCCTCTCTACCACGAGGACCATTATGAGCTGTGGCTGAGGAGCCAGCCACCTGACATCACGTTCTTTAAAAAGGATGTACATCTCAGGAGAAAAAAACCAATTGTTTCAACCTTTTCAGCTCTCACTAAAAAGTACTTCCAGGCCATCTCTACTTGATCAATGTGAGTCATAGCGAAAAATAGAACAAAGAAAAAATAGAAAAAATGTTTTGCAAATATACATTATGCTTGAGAAGAAATTAAGAATGTATTAATTAGAAATGCAATCAAATCAAGTAAGGGAAATCTCAAGAGGACGTTTAATGTTTAGACAAGTTGAGCAAGATTAAAGGAATCACAGACAGATTTAAAGCTGTCTCATGCTGAGGATAACCATGAGTCACAATTAAGATCCTCAATGAGCTAACAGCTAAGACACTCTCTAGAATGAAGCCCAGATAAATGTTGGACTAAAGAAGATAAGGCTTCATTACAGGCCGGGTGGTCTATATCGTCACTGTCGTGCACAAACCTCTTAAGTCCATATTATAACCTTGCATGTTTTTTTTGTACGCTCCACTTCATAGGTCACACAAAAGCATACAAAATAGCAGATCTGCAAACTTGTGGATGTGCTACTTTTGCCGTTCTTGTTACCGTTTTTGGACCAATGAGGCTTCCACCCGACAGAGAAGAGATATATAATATCTAATGATGGTGCCTGCGCGGGCGGCTTGGCTCTCTGCCTGAAGCGCATGTGAGCATATCGCTTACAAATTTGAGTCATTCTGTTTTGAGCCGGGTGTCCTCGCAACGCAGGAAGCTGGCTCAGTCCATCACATGGTTCTGACCACACTCTGCATGGCCGAGCCAGCTGTACCTCTCCTTTCCAACAGCAGATGTAGCTTTAATGCTTCTGAGTGATGCTAGCACCCCCCCCAGGTATGTGAGAATAGAGCTGGGGATTTAGTCGAGTCAAGTCAAATCATGTAAAAATGAAAGCACAAAAGTAATCTAAAACTACTCCCGTTGATCAAAGTGCTGTACAGACCAGCATGTATAGCTAAAATAACTCTACAAGAACCACCACACCGCAGACGTGAACAATAAGAAGCACAGCTTAAAGCCACAAATAGACTATCAACAATACAAAGTTACAAACTAAGCACTGTAGCAGTGAGGGAGTCTTGAGCCTTGACATTCCATGGAGGCGGCAGATCTGCCAGAGAGGGTAATACTGTTCTACCGTACGTGTATATTTACGCTTTGTGATAACAAAGCTAAGGCACAGTCACCCCAGAACTGTTTGTAGCGGGACAGCTTGGAGCCACAAGTCAGCCAACCATGAGGGACTTGGAGGTAGAAGCAGGGGTTAAATAGGAGTGGGCCAGCTTTAGAAACGACTCAACGAGAAACTTTAAATTGTATTCTGAACTACATATATAACTGGCAGCCAGTGGAGAGAGTCTGGGATAAATGGGGGTGATATAGTGCCGATGACCTGTCAGGAGTCTGTCAGTTTAAACCATATCTACCTCTGCATTGCTATCAGTTGAAACCTTACCTTACCCATCCATCATGTGTTTTGTTCTGCTTTTAACTGTGTTTTTGTACTGTTTTTAACCTGTACGGCGACCTGTCCTTGAGTGCCCTGAAAGGCGCCTTATAAATAAAATGTATTATTATTATTATCATGAGCATAGTGAAAGTCTGCTTTATGAAAACAGACTTCTGGACAGACATAAAGCAGTAGAGGTGGACATCATTAGGGCGGCAGTGGCTCAATGAGGTAGAGTGGGAATGTTCCCAGTTCGATCCTGGGCTCCCCCAGAGTTGCTGTTGAAGTGCCCTTGGGCAAAACACTGAACCCCTTAATTGCTCCTGATGAGCAGGTTGGTGCCTTGCATGGTTACCTCCACCGTTGGTGTGTGAATGAATGGGTATATGTAATGTGCCTTGGATAAATGCGCTATATAAATGCTTTATAAGTTGTTCCGTCTTAACCAAGGCCCCCTAGTACTGGCCTTACAAAGCCTCCCTAAAAACCCACCCTTTCTGTCCTAATAAAGTTTTGTTTGTAAAGCGACCTTGGGTACTAAAAGAGGAGAGCTCTTATCATCATACATCATCATACATCACATTCCGTGCTCAGCCAGTCAAATCATCACAAATGTCATTCCGGCCATTCACTTCTTTGCCCTCACTTTTATCTTCAATATGTACTTTGCTCAGCCAATCAAATCATCGCTATGGGGTGATCAGTGTTGTAGTGCTAGTTTTAGAAGTGGGGGGATGCGCACGTGCAATCAAATCATCACAAATGTGGTACACACAAACACACAAAGCTGGGCATAGGAGGCCCCAAGCCGCCCCTCAAAAAATAAATCATTCATGTGGTTATTCTGATGCACATCCTCAGTGTGGGGACGACATAAATCCTCTTTTCTGGGCGGTCCCTGGCACAAACAATGTGGGGGTCCTTGACATGAAATGGTTTGAGAACTACCGTCCTAAACCAATGCACCAGCAGCAGTATAGTGTGTTCAGTGCAGCATGCGAGAGACTGTCTGACCTCAGCAGCAGAGCTGCTTTTGGAAACGTTTTACATCCTGCCATTTTCCCCCCTGTTCTGTTCCACTTGGAAAGCTGCGGCCTCGTCTCCCCGGCTGCAGCCCCAGAGAGAGAGAGAGAGAGAGAGAGAGAGAGAGAGAGAGAGAGAGAGAGAGGGATGTCCACTTGTTTCCTGCCAGTGAAAAAAAAAAGCGTTCCCCGCCCTTCCTGCATGAAGCAAGCATGCCACATGGACTCACAAAATGCTTCATGACAGACGAGCTGAAGCTGCCTGTCTTTTTCTTGATTCATGTTGCATGGAACAGAGTTTAGATTTAAATCTGACCTATAGTGAAAACAGATAAAATATCTCATGGATTGATTCTCACTCAGTCGCCCCACCACTGATTTCAGTCATTCTGTATTCCATAGAAGCCAGCATTGTTTTCTATGGAAGCGCGTTGCACAGTGAAACATTATCGGTTAATTATATTTGCCACAATAATCGTGACATGTGATTTTTTTAATATCGTCCCATCCCTAGTTGGGACAGTTAGGTTTTATTCCCCGGCCCGGCTTTGTGTTGAGGACGGTGTCCATGAGCAGCACATTACCTGCTCCCCCTGAGCATTCAACATGACCACCTGTGCAGTCATCAGCTGGGGTGAAGTTGAAATGGAATTTCCCATGCCGGATTATCAAGGTCAGCAATTCAAGCTCATAGCGTGCCACTGAGTGGCGCGCTACGAGCTTGTAGGTCTGCTATTTTTGAAAAATCGAAGAACGACTGACATAGAAACATAGCTTTTTAGAAAACTATCAGGATTTAGAAGACATTTTTTTTAATCTGATCTCGGGTCAGAATGGGTTAAAGGACAACTTCACCCATTTTCAACCCATCTTCATAAAATTGGTCTTCGTGGTAAAACTGTACCATTTCTTTCCTACTCAGTCTGTGTCTCATAGGAGGGCTGTGGGCAGCTCAGAAGAACCCCCCCCCCGTCCACCAGTGACATCATCCATGGGGAATCCAAGCTAATAGAAACCGCAGGCTTTCTATTCCTAAAGAATTGCAATGCGAAAATGAAAGCCATCGTTCTGACGATAATGCAAATCTAAATGTATATATTTTTTAAATTGTTAAAAAAATAGAAAGCCTGCAGTCTCTATATAGGCTTGGATTCCCAATTGATGATGTCACTGGTAGGCGGTTTTTTGAACTGTCCGTCCGCACCCCTCCTCTGAGATACAGAGAAAACTTGTAGGCAGAAATTATACCATTTTATCATGACCATTAGTGAGGACCAATATACGAAGATAGGTTGAAAAAGTCTAACGGAACATTCAGTTTAACACAACATTCAGTTTTCTGTGGAAAGAAATCCTGGAGGGTGTAGATGTAGAATTCTAGATGATTCAAAGTGTAGTTTTATCAAGGTTATCCCAACTAGGCCACATGGACTGTTTTGAGCGCTCCCTATGAAGGCTTTATGAACTGATGAACTGTTCCAGTTTAAAAGGCCGTTCCTTGACACACTCACACTTTCTTTCACTTCTGTCATTTATTTTATCCATGGTGTCATTATTGAGGGCCTGTTGTATTTATGTATTGAAGATAAAAAGACAGAAAAGTGAGGATTCCACAAGTGATTATAGTCTTGAGGATTAGCCTTGAGGACTCGAGGATAAAAGGACTTGAGGATAAAAGGATTTGAGGATACACGGGTGTGATTTTTTATTTTTTGGGGTGAACTATCCTTTAAAGGTGATTTTTTTTTCCCCTACCCTAGTTTTTAGTTTCTACCCTAGTTTAGTTTAGTTTAGTTTACCCTAAAACATGGTATTATTATTATATAAGGAGGAAGGAAGATTAATTTTTTTAAAGTGTGCAGTATTTGTTGAAATGTAGTTTTTTATGTGAACACGCCCACCAATTCATTAAGTATGCCTGGTTGCCTGGTGGGTGGTGATGGGCGGTGATCCGCCTGAACTGAAGCCTCACTCACAGCTGTTGTTGTATGATAAAGGGGGAGGGGTTAGGGAAGGGGATGATATTGTGATGATATGTACATCATTGCACATAACAACCACACCAAGGGGTCTAATGAAGTACTGTCACCTCATAAACACATGCAAAACTGGAAAAAAAAAACTCCAGATTTTACTCACTTCTACAATGATTTCTGATAAAGGTAATAAATTAATGTTGCCCAATCAGAAAGCTGTTTTGCAATTTTAAACATTGCTTATAGCTACATACTGTATGACTGCTAGTATGTGGTGGTGTCTTATTGGATTACAATTGTCATTGTAATCCACTTCCCTAAATTCCCTTGCAGCCTATACTCGTGTAAGGTCAGGTATAGCCCAGACATAAATGAAAACAATGACAATGTTCAGAGACAAGTGACCATGGCTGAACAAAGACACGACTTCCATGAGAACTTGGAACAATCGGGTCAACCTCTTGCATACCAAAGCAAAGTGGGTAGAAAATGCCTTGGCACATGACCACATCTGTCCCACCCCCACATTTGGGCTCTCGGGACACAAGAGTGATGATCCAGTCCTTCCTTTACTTTGCTTGATCCTTTTAGACATTTTGCCGGAAACGATTATCAAATGACAACATTTGTGGGATTACACACGCACACACTCGCCAGTCTATCCAATCTACAAGCTCTCAATGCATCTGTGACGCATTGAGATTGAGGGTGTCTGTGACTCATTGAGGGCTTGTAGATCAGCTGTTCAGAAGCATATAGCTTCATAAAAGCTAATGTTAAAGCCTCGATCCTTGATTTCTTCACCTTGTTGGCAGTATGTAGGACTTACATGTGCACTAATGTGCATGTATGTATCCATGCACATTGGCCGCACACACGCACACAAACACACACAGTTTCAGCATCTGCCTGGGCCGTTACCATGCCTTTACTTTCAGAGTGGTAACAGTAGAAAGTCAAACTGCCACAGTGGCATACCGAAGGCAAAGCTGAGTATAGGTCTCTAGTACTGCTGACGAACACAGAGGTGAGGTGACCGCCCGGCTGGCTGGCTGGCTGGTTAGTCAGAGCAACTTCCCACGTTCAGTTCTTCTGTTCTGTTCTGTGTGGAGTGAAGAATGTCGAACCGACGTGAGAGACAGCCACATCTCATCTCCATGGCAACGACTCGACCCTGCCAGTGTGATTATTCCGAGGTTCGGTGCAGAGAGGGAGAGGGAGAGGTGAAAATGACAGCAAGGGTGTGATAAAGGAAACGAGAACCAAGATGAACACCTCATGCCACAGGCTGTGTCTATGTGTGTGTGTGCGGGGGGGGGGGGGGGGTCTTTGTTGGTGGAAACTGCCGTGTGTCATTGGAGAGTGGTGTTGCCATGTCTGCTTATTATAAGTGGACGTTGGTCTTTTTCTAGTGAAGTTGATTGTAAATATTGATGGTTTGCAGGCTTATTTAAAAAAAAATCTTATTATCAACGACCGCCCAAATTAGTTTTTTTTTGTGCCAGGGTCCCCCCATACCAGATTTTCAACACCATCCCCCCACCACACCATCTTTTTCTCATAACGCATTGTCGATGCCTTGTGAGCTTGTAGATCGGCTACTTTCTAATTCCCGACGCATGATAGGCTTTTGTTGCCTATGGTCGCTTCTTTTTGGGCTCATCTTCATAGACCTGCGGTCGCTTGTAAATATTTCTCTTTCGCAAAATCTGGCAACACGGTTGGAGACACCAGGGCAGGACGCTGGACAGACCTGGACAGACCCTTCCTCCCATTGAGGAAACAGCAGGGCTGCTGGGGGAGGATGCATGTGGCCCTCAGGGTAGGAAGGAAGCATAGAGCTGAGACAGCCTCCAGTGTCCAGTCAGTCACTTTGACCACTGGTGGCATTCCTGACCGCTGGTCACCTCCCTCTGGACCCGTCACCTCCCGGGACTGGAGAGAGACTGTGTGTGTGTGTGTGTGTGCGCGTGTCAGTGAGAAATGTTTGTCAACTACCCTTTTTCATTGACAAACTAAATAAAAATCAGACCCGTCTGAAGTGAGTATTGCTGTGCTGTACTGTACTGTACTGTACTGTACTGTACTGTACTGTACTGTACTGTACTGTACTGTACTGTACTGTACTGTACAAGCCCTCGTCCCTGACCTGTGTGTTAGGCTGTGCAACAGTGACACTTGGTGGTGAACAAACACTATAACGCTATTTCCGTGCTCAGACTGATAGACCCAGGGACAGACCCAGGCACACACATAGTGGTTGCACCACTCAAAAAAATAACTGCATGCTTCCTCTAGTGTTGTGGCTGTGGGTGTTAGTAGAACAGTAGTAGTAGTAGTAGTAGTATGAGGGTATTTTGAGAGACATCCACAAAGCCATGCAGACAAGCTGTGCTGTGTGTCTGTCCCTGGATTTTGATGGTTCATGGGACAATTGGCATCATGTTTCCATGTTTGCCTCAGATTTCAAATGTGTTTAAAGGTAGCAGCTCTGTTCATTTGTGCAGTAGGTCTATATCAGAGGTCCCCTTGTTACAGGAAAACACAATGATTTGTAGTCCTTATTGTATTCCATTGGCTATATCCTTTTCACAAATCTTGCTGCTGTGTTAGCACATTGTAATATTTATCCAGTAGTATATGGGAGTTTTTTTGTTGGTCATGTTTATGCTGAGCCACTGAGACTGGCAAAACATCCGTCCTACGTACACTTCTTCTTCCCTGCCCTTGACCTTCTGGCCTGCCACAACGTCCATTCCGAGACTGACTCGTCGAGCTTAAACTTTCAAAGCATTCTGACACTGACACGTTGAGTTTTGTGGCAAGAATGACCCCATGGAGGTAAATATTTCTCAAGGCGACCGCAGCACAGGGCTGTGAGATGAATGATATCCTGGCATTGACGGTACGGTCGGGTGGGGTGCTTTTTATAGACGTTGCAAAATAAAACATCCTGATGCATCACTTCTTGTTTTGGTCGAGAGGTTAGCAACCACCGCTCCCGCTTAGTCACTGTCCCACTGACTGGTCCCAGTGGGGCAGTGTTGCCATGTCTGTTTATTATACGGTACGTGGCTTTGGGCTTGTTTTTCCTGTAAAGTTACTTGTAATTGGTAGACTTTGCACGTTTTGTGAAGTGTATTATTTGGGGTTGTCTGAGTCTCTAATGTTTAACTAAAGATATTTTGTGCCATGGACTCCCGTACCAGATTTGTGCTGTAAAAATATTTCCAAAAATATTCAATATGTTTGCACCACCCCAAGATTCTTTTGAAAATAGCTGATCTGCAAGCTCACAACACGTAGGAACTCGCATCCCCAGCTTGTAGATCGCCTATTTTCGAATATCCGGCGATGCATAAAGGTTTCAAGCGCTCATGTGGCTTATTGTCACTTCTTTTGGGCTGGTTTTCATAGACCTGGTTGAATTTCTCTTACAAAAACAAATCTGGCAACACTGCCAGTGGGGTTGCATTTGGAGCTTGCCATTGGCCATTGGCTCTGTTGGCAGCTTGGAACAAAGCATTGACTATATTGAGCAGTTTGCAGGCCTCCATGGAACAGAGTTTCGATGCATTCTCGCCCGTTGCCACGGGTGTTGTCGAGAACGTGCCAAGATAGCAGAGTTGAGCTTTGCATTGATTTTTTCTTTCTTTCCTCTTTTGGCCCTGAAAAAAACAAAACACAAAAAACAGCATGCCCACCATACTCACAATAGGACGTCTCTCCGGGTCACATGAGTGCAACGATGCTTACCATGGATGAATACCAATGTTTTTGTTTGTTTTTTCACAGATGTACCCGACGTGCATACAGTATGCATAGTACACACTACACAGTGACATACTGACTAACATTGTTTATAATGGATATACAGTAGGCCTATTTGACTGGCAGTGTGACTGAATTCTTGTTGTCCTAGTCTAGTCTTCTTTGTCTTGTCCTATATGTTATTCTCTTGTCTCTTTCTTTGGACTGCGCTCCGAGCCAGTGTAATAACTGGATGACGGGTGCACTCAGTGTTGCCAGATAATACGATAATTATCTTATTTGTAGGCTACAAATTTTGTACCCTCTGTACAGTCCCAAAATGACCAAATGTACGATAATCTCACCATAATCACAAACTGTGTGAATTTACTAAATTCCCTGGCTGCTCATTCGGGATCCGGTTTGGTTTGGCTCAGGTTTTTCATCAGGAAATCTGACCCTAGATCTGTACTTGGAGGCATTAAAAACACTGGTCTCGTCTTTCCAGTCCAGTTGCAACCTTTTATTTGTGTAGGAAGTTTATGTGATGCGTTTTTGTCTCAAACAAGGTTGTTTCTACCGTGGTTGTTTTCCAAGTTGTTTTCTCTACTATATATGATTGATTGATATGATGATTTTTGTGAAATTAATTACATATTTACACTGTTGTTATTTCTCTTTTTTTTTGCCTTCAACATTTCCTATCTGGCAACACTGCGTACTACAAATCCCCTACCTACGAACCGGCATACACGGCTAAAATATGAACAATGTCGATATTAAAAGGCAACAACCCTGATGTGTTTATCATCATCGTTCTATAAGCTGAATTTTTAATTAAGAGCACAGACGCAGAGAGGATTATGGGTGACCTTAACCGTGGCAGCACCAGCTGTTCTAGACGTTGGCACCATAAGGGAGGGAATCTGTCTCTCTGCACTGCTCTTTGGCTTTGTTCTCTTCACCCCTAATCAGCATATGATGGAACAAGACGTAACAACCTCCTGAATAATAATCACTACATGGATGCCTGGATCATATCATATCTCATATCGTCTACAGTGCCTTACTGTGTGCAATGCATGCACATCATTTATGCCCAACATATATAGGGCCCAGGTGTTTCGAAGAACAACATTTTCTTTTCATGTGTGGGAGTATTTGTTCTCAAAGTGGGGTCCCTGTCAAAAGTAGTTAATAGCGTCACAATCATCTTAACCACTTCAACCATATTTTACATTTCATTACATTATAGAAGATATAAATAGGTATGAGCTTGAAAACATTTTTAACTCAAATCTTTGCTTCTGGAGGCCCCATGGGCAAAACATATATCAATGTTGGCCCAATCAAAGGCTCCGGTCCTGGCCGGACGTGGCCCCCAGGGCAGGGCACCACGGTGGAGATAATTGGGGGAAGAACAGCCACGTACTGTAAAAGTGTCCAGTCGAGGCCAAGAAGGACGACTTTAATTACCCTGTGGAATTTAATTAGCCCGGCGTTTTGTGCATGGCTCCACAGTCCACACTCTGGCCAGTGGACCTTGTAGTGGTTTGTTGCTTTGCGTTTGCCGTCTTTGTAACTGAACATGTGTTTTTCATGTGTTTTTTTTAAACGACCTTAAACCTTAAACCTTATTTGGTGTATTTACAAATACATTTTTGCACAGTTTTCTTTTTCACATACCGCCTTATACACTTATAAAGTGGCAGATCGACGAGCTCCACAACATGTTGCGATGGGTTCATGATGTGAAGTCATCAGTGAAATCCTCTTAGCGCAGCACTTTAACGACACAATCATAACAAACTTCTAAAAGCTCTTTAGTCAGCGCGTAACGTATCGCGATGAAGGAAACGCTGTGTGATTGTGGGCACTGTGACATTGGTCCGGTGTGGTGGTGGTGGTGCCACACAGAGAGAGCATGCACCCTAGTACCCTCTCTGCTCTGTGACAGTGATATTATCTCCATGCGGGCATTATTTGCACTGTGCGTTTGCTGACACAAAAGTCCCGCTGCAGCAACAAAAGCGTGACATCAGCATTGTTCTAATTGTTCCTCTCTGTGCTCTCGGGCGGACCGGGAGGTCCTGTACATGCACGCCACTAAAGTAAACACAGCCAACTCCTCTCCGGTGGTAATGTTCAGGCGACTGAAACTACAACGAAAAATGTTCGCCGACTACCTTTTTTCACTGACAAACTAAAAAGTGTGTATGAGCGCCCCATGTTTTGTCATCACCAGTACAGTACAGCTGAGAGGCACAGATTCTGTATGTGAGCAGTGCTCATAATCACCGTTTTGATATTAATGCAAACAATACAAAAGGAACGCCACACAAAGTTAAGCTCGCAGTGAGTGGGCCAAACATTATGGTTAAAGAACAGCACTTTGAGGTTTGTTGCATACACTAGTCTTAAATAAAGATTGTATTATGTAATTCACTCTAAATATGTATTTTGAGAACTACCATGTGCCTTCCTTGTGGGGGTCCCGGGGGGGGGGGGGGGGGGGGTGGAGCTCCAGACCCACAGGAACGCACTCAGGGGGCCGGGCCGATTCTGGTGAGACGCCCCTCGTCCGAAACGGTTGAGAAATTACAGAGTTACCTCGTGGGGGTCCCTCTACTGTACTGCACTATACTGTCACTGTACTGTACTGGCACCATATATACAGTTAATTTGTGCGTGTGTGTTTGTGTGTGTGTTAGGTTGCGCACAGGTGGTGAAAAACAACCATGCTGTTTTCGTGCTTAGACGCACCCACCCAGCCACCCACCACCCAGGCACACACATAGCTCCGTAAGGGAGTGGTTGCACCACTCAAAAACCACAACCCAGATAGGATGTGTAAATGACGTCAGTTCTGTGCCATTTAGTCTCTGACAACTATTGCCTCATCGATTGATCCAGCACAGCTGTATAGTGCCCTCTGATGCACACGTAAGCTTTTGATGTACTAGTAGCGTGCCACACGCCTGCTGCTTAGCCTACATTTAACAAGGATTTGAGTCGGATAATTACAAAATCACACCACATGGGTCGAGTGTGACTTTTTTTCTTTTTTACTACAGCATTCAAATGTGGCACTTAATTAAACAGTGATGCCCGTGATAAACCTATCCACTGCATATTTCATGTGGGTTCCGTTAGATAACACCGAGGACTTCACGGCAGCAGCAGCAGTGTTGCAATATTCATGCCATATCCAAGTCAAATGCTGCATTGCGAAGCAATCTGCGGATCATCAGGTCCCAAACAATTTAGTGCCGTACTGTAAGTGAGTGTGGCGAGTTCTCTGTGGGCTTTCAGCTGCACCATTAACCACTTAGCCAACGAGCCAGCTTTAACCACTAAATTCGAAATGATTTTAAAAACGGCTGATCTGACTGCAAGGCAAGCTCACTCGTGAAAACCTTTTCAATTTCTCGTAACGGCATGTCCAACATTGAGGACAACAGGACAAAACATCAGGCCATAAATGTCATACTGATCCTGCCTGATGAATTCCTATAAGATCGAAACATTGCAGTATTAATTCAATTGTTTGTGAGCTGTAAACCCGGCGTGCGGATGTTTTAACATTTTCTTCTAGAACCTAGAGGCTAGTATTCGTCTGTCACATCTTCGTCATCCTTTTGCTCCAAAGTCACTGCTAACCTTTTTGTCCTCTCTTCCCCTCCTCCTCCTCCTCCACCTTCCACCTCTCAGGCTTTGGACCAAGACAGAACTTCACTTCAGAAGGTGAAGAAATCAGTCAAGGCGATCTACAATTCCGGACAAGGTGAGCGAGCGTCTTGTTTCTCAAACACACACGGACACAAAATCTGTTTACCAGATGGCAGCGTGTTCAGAAACGCCTCAGAAAAGCAGTTTGCCTTTTTGTTTGGAATTAGTTTTTTCTTTTTTTGTGGCCCTTATCTCCATTCTCTCAAGAGCTTTAGCTTTTTTTTTTTTGTCAGTCCACCATTGTAAATAAGAATTAGTTCTTTAGTTTAATGACTTGCCCGGTTAAATAAAGGCTATAAATACTGCTTTTGTGGGGCAGATGGTGATGTGTGCTCTGGATTTAGGTTCATCCCAGCACATCAACACCTGAGTTTACTTCGTCCGTCTGTGTGTCCTCTGTAATTTTCCACTGTATACTTACTTTTTGTCAGCATCCTCCCACACACACACACACACACACACACACGCACCTCTCTCAGCATCCTCCCTCCTAATCGACTGTTCCCCCACACACATTCATAAAGTCATAAACCTCTCTCAGCTCTTCAAAGAGGAGCTTGTCTAAACGGAAACCCCAAACTTCATTTTCTAAGTCTCTCCGTTGTCTTACAATACCAGAACAAACATACGATTATCGGCATGGAACGTGATACGAGTATTACCATATTGATTAATTGAGCACAGCCATAAGTTAGAAATGTGTGTGTGTGTGTGTGTGTGTGTGTGTGTGTGTGTGTGTGTGTGTGTCTGTGTGTGTGTGTCTGTGTGGGGCAGGAATGAACTACACGATCCCAATCTCTAGCGACGTGTAATGATGCTTTAAGTATTTGAACTGGGCCCCTTTCCCTCTATCTCTGTCTTATTGACGATGACAGGTGGTCGCTGCCGCCGTGGTTTATGAACATGACCACGCCACAGTTCAACGTTGACATTTCTAAAATGCAGTGTGGGGAAGAACCCCATGGGGCCCCAGTGTTTATCTGTTAAAATACAGACAACCCACTGAACCCAGGCTATTGCCATGTCAAGTTAGTCAGGATCTAAATAACCTCTTATATTTTAAAAGGCACCACCATTGATGCCCTGTTATTTACCCCTGGCCATAAAAGGTTCAATAGTGATCAGTGGTGTGTGCCCGGTAAGGTCACGGGATGGTCACTATGGATGTCTCTGGTTACTTAATAGCAGCCCCATAGATTTATGTGTGGCATTTATTTGCTGTTTTTCACAGTCCAGAGTGATTGAGAGAGGCAAGAGGGGGTGGGGCTACGGGTTGACATGCAGTGTGATGTGAGTGTGCAGTCTAGCGAGCCAACACCAACTACTACAGTGTTGTTAGCTAAACTGTAGCGCAATAGTGTGTCTACATCTACATGGTGGTGCGCTTCCTTCCTGACTGTGCCCTGGGTTGGCTCCCACAGTGTCAGTTTGCTTGCCACTAGTTCCTGGTGCCCATGACGCAGTGCTCTGCCAGCCTCATCCTTCTCTCTCCGACTTTGTCTGTGACCCGTGGTAGGTCCCCGTAGAGGGGACACCTACTGTGTAGTGCCATTCGTAGCATTCTTGAGGGTCCATGTCTCAGCTCCATGCTGCAGCACTGCTGCCTCTTGTGGTCTTCATCATGGGTCAGTTTTGAATCCTGTGTCATTATAGTGCATGTACCTGCTGATCCGCCAGGAGGATGTACGTCCCCCTTTGGATACACAGCCACATCCTTCTGTTAATTTAATCACTTTCACCGGGAATATCCCCATGTCCTCTTGTTTCTTTTGTGGTTTTGTTTCTACAGTATGTAGTGTTAAGCTTACTTTTCTGTCATTTGATGTCTTGTACTGTTGTGTAGTGTCTTGTCGAAATAAAGTATGTTAAAAAAAAATTCCAATGGCACAGCAAAAAAAGTCTCACTTTGAATAGTGGGCTCTGATTGGTCACACAACTTTGGGGTGCCTGGCCCAATCTGTCCAGGGCTTTTTTTCCCTGTGGCAGATTCGTCTGGTTTCCAGCTCATCAGACACCCAGGATGTTGTTGTGTGATTATTAATATTTTAGGACCAACTACAGTGTCACTGACTCACTGTGTGTTGTGTCCCACAGACCACGTCCAGAATGAAGAGAACTACGCTCAGGCTCTGGATAAGTTCGGCAGTAACTTCATCAGCAGGGAGAACCCTGACCTGGGAACGGCCTTCGTCAAGTTCTCCTCGCTCACCAAGGAGCTGTCGGCCCTGCTCAAGAACCTGGTGAGTCACAACTCTCTTTCACCTTTTCATGTCAACGACCCCCAAAGTCATTTGGCCGCGGACCCATCTGAAAGTATCTTTAGTGTCAGGGACCCCCATACAAGATGTGTGTCGTTAAAATGTTAACCACTTAAACCCCATCATCCGTATTGTGGGGAAAGCTTTCGCAGAAAATAGCAGATCGATAACGGATCGCATTGTGAGCTTGTCGACAGTGTTCAAAAAGTGACTCAAAAACATATATTATATATTGGCTATTACTAGTTTCTTTATAGATCGGAGAATCAATATGATCAAACACCGTGATCCCGATGGCACCGCTGGTATTTCGTAGGACTTTTGATATGTTGTTACTAACATATTTATGAAACCAAAAAACGAATTTGTTCGGGGTCATTTCTCAAAATGCCTGCACTAATGGGAGACGGCAATAATCGAGCATAGATCTGGAAAAGTTGTAGCCTTAAGCAGAATGTTTCTCTTTGGAGCAGACATTTTAAGTCTTATCGCAACAAATCACAGACTTGGGGATAACCTCCATGGCCATGATTTTAATGAGTTTGAGGATTGGTGTCTCCAGCTGTGTTGTAGTGATTTGCCGATGGGTAATTGTGGTTACCAGCCCGTAAAGCACATCATTGCTCCAAAACTGATGTTCAAAACTGTGTTCCAAGGATCCAATGTAGTTATTATTTAGTCGCTAATCTCTCAAGAGCAGCACCACTGCCTTAAACATGTGGTGTTGTTGTAAACACAGAAGTAGACTAAGAGAGATGGATTTTTAGCTAATGGGTTCCCACAAGCTCACGCACGCACGCAGTGACTTAGTCACTATGACTTAACCAAGTTTAATATATCATTAGTTAAGGATGCTATTCCACCAGGAATTAATAATGAGTTCATGATTAATTCATACATGAGTTCATCCTGAATCCATCATTAATTAAGCATTAATTATGTGTATGAGTTTGCACCCTCAAGTAAATAAAAAAGTGTAATTTACGGAAAAACTAAAAAAGTTTAAAAAGAATAGGAATACTGGGGTTGAAGTGGTTAATATCTTGTCATCCTTAGAGTCACATATTCTCTTTGGTGTCTGGTGTTGAGAAACCAACTGAGAATCCCTCATTGACAAGGGAGATAATTAAAGGCTTCTGGTCGTCAGATAGAACTACCCCCACCAGAAAACCTGACTGTGGAAGAATCCCCATTCCCTAATCAATGCACCCACATGGATTCAAACCAAGGTCTTCCATAGTATGGGAAGCTATGCTCATCAAAAATCCCGCGCTTAACATAGGTTAGAGACCTACGGAGACTTCATTAGGTTTCCGGTCTTAACAACTTAAACCCTTTATACTTCACTGTACAAAGAATAGCGTGTGTGTGTGTGTGCGTGTGTGTGCGTGTGTGTGGCTCAGACATTCAGCAGAACGACACATGTTCATCATTCTCTATGCTAAAGGTGTACCGCTGGCTAGGGTTGTGTTAGTCCTGGAATTTTCATGCCCTATTAATTGTCCCCCAATTAACCCATTTTGACCTGAGATCAGATTCTAAAAATGTCTTCTACATCCTGACAGTTTTCTGAAAAAGCTATGTTTCTATGTCAGTAGTTCTTCGATTTTTCAAAAATAGCAGACCTACAAGCTTTTGAGCTTGTAGATCTGCTATTTTTCAATAGCAGATGCTAACACCAAAAGGGGTTCCCACCCAAAATGTGTTTTCATGAAATCAATTTTTGAATAGTTGATCTACATCGACACGTTGTGAGCTTAGATAGATTGGCTATTTTAACTATTCAAAAATGTTTTTCAAAATTGTAAAAAAAGGCAAAGTAGTTTAGGGATAAGGGGTTTAGCATGTACGAAAATAGAAACTTCTGTGTCTTTATGGGGTTGGGGACTAATGCAGAAGTGCATGTTATTTGATGATTGAAATATTGACATTGTCTCTCTAAAAAACCGACTCATTCATTTCATTCTCGTCACTCGTCTGGTTTACTGGTTACAGTGGTTAGCAACACTAGCAGCTAGCGTCACTTGGCTTCGCTGACGCCTATCCTGGAAAGATAATAAGACATTCCGTTCTGTTATTTCCATGGTTATTCCATGTCTCTGAACTCCTTTGACATAAGTGCTACTGGCAGCACTTAATGCATTAGTGCACCATTGCTTCTCTGCCAGTATTGTGAGGGCTGGATGCTGCCTCCAGAGAGTTGAACCCAGTAGTTAGCTTGTAGCCTGCTAACCAGTGAAGCACATTAAAGTCAGCCATGCGGTGAGGCGACCTGCATGGACACTCACCTTCGACATGCCTGCCTTGTTTTCAAGTGATCTAAAATGACATGCGTTTGTTGTAAAACTTTGCACAAACCTTTTCGGTCAACGGTGGTGGGAACGGCTGACACAATAGACATTAATAGATGACATTGTCATCCTTAATGCCAGGCACTGTATAGCCAGACTTTATGAGAGAAATAAGCCATGTCTATGAACACGAGACCAAAAGAAGACTATGGCCACTTATATACATTGGCTACTTGAAAATGGCGAATGTGCAACCTCACAATGTGTCTCATTCGCAACGTGTTGTGAGCTTGTAGATCTGCTATTTGCTAACATCTACATTCTTTCCGATGGGTGTCTGCAGAGAAATACTTGAATTTTGGCGTCAATTGACATGCATACGTATATGTACAAATAATATATGTATATTTTTAAAGCAAGCCCAAATATCTACACTTTATAGAAACACGCTGCAAAAAAACACAGCCCACAACATTACAAGCCCAACGTCGCCTGTAATGCACAGACATCAACAGTGGTAGCAGGCTGCCGTGTCAGAGCTGTGGTAGGCAGGCTGTACAGAGTGACTATACTCCTGCCGTGTCAGAGCTGTGGTAGGCAGGCTGTACAGAGTGACTATACTCCTGCTGTGTCAGAGCTGTGGTAGGCAGGCTGTACAGAGTGACTATACTCCTGCTGTTTCAGAGCTGTGGTAGGCAGGCTGTACAGAGTGACTATACTCCTGCTGTGTCAGAGCTGTGGTAGGCAGGCTGTACAGAGTGACTATACTCCTGCTGTTTCAGAGCTGTGGTAGGCAGGCTGTACAGAGTGACTATACTCCTGCTGTGTCAGAGCTGTGGTAGGCAGGCTGTACAGAGTGACTATACTCCTGCTGTGTCAGAGCTGTGGTAGGCAGGCTGTACAGAGTGACTATACTCCTGCTGTGTCAGAGCTGTGGTAGGCAGGCTGTACAGAGTGACTATACTCCTGCCGTGTCAGAGCTGTGGTAGGCAGGCTGTACAGAGTGACTATACTCCTGCCGTGTCAGAGCTGTGGTAGGCAGGCTGTACAGAGTGACTATACTCCTGCTGCGTCCAGCAGCTTTTAGACTTCTTCTTGGGCTTGTTGTTTCAGACGGTCTTATCTGGCTGCCTGTGGATTTCCCCTGGCCGTTCCGTTGAGTAGTGTGTCCTGTTTGAATCCACTGTGAGTGATTGTTGTTGGAAGAAGAGCCAGCTCTCTCTCTCTTTCTAGGTCTCTCTCTCTTTCTAGGTCTCTCGCTCGTTCTCTTCCTCTCTTCCTTCCTGTGTGGCTGGCAGCGAGATTAGACTCCATAAATACTCTCAACGGCACGAGGAACAACTCTCTCTCTGTGTGTGTGTGTGTGTGTGTGTGTGTGTGTGTGTGTGTGTGTGCGCGCGCGCGCACACAGCCGCACACTTGTGTGCACGTATACGTGCATATCCTTTAAACCTTAAATCGGCCACCTGTTGACACTGCCTACTGCAGTGGTTAACAAACTGGAGGTTGGGAACCCCAATCTGCTCCTTTCTAAAGCGACAATTTAAGGACATCTAAGACCTTTTTAATGGCTCTAAAATAAAAACGCAAGCCAAGAAAGAGGATAAAATTTCATGCACACACCGTCTATACTAGCGTTACGAGGCGTTGTGAGCTTGTAGATCAGCTATTTTTACGATATTTATCTGTAGAACCGAGTAAAGATAAATGTAATGCCCAAATTCAAGTTTGGGCAAGTTCACATATGACTACTTTGGGGTGATTGCGGTATTGAAAGGTTTGAGAACCCTTAACCTTCTGTATACTGTTGTTGCAGTGGTGAAAATAACATATTGATATTTCAGCCTCCCCCTCATCTCTTCTCTCTATCTCTCTATCTTTGGTATATATAACGGCCGATGGCTTGTGTGTTCACTGTGAACGAGTTATCGATGAATGAAGCCTGCCGCCCTGGGTTTCCCCGGCACAAGTCAGTGCAAAAGTCAATAAAGTAAAGATCGCACATACTGTACACCCGAAGACTCAACTCAACTCAACTTAACTCAACCAAAAAAATGACCTATTTTCCACTGGGGGAAAAAGTGTTTAAAGTGCGCCATAATTTAATTTCACAGGACCGGTTCCAGAATAGCAGAACCTCTAGTGCTATCAGCCCACTTATCGGCCATTTACTACTCCTGTTGTCATCTCGAGAAGGAGAAAATGAGGAAGATCTAGAGAGAGAGAGAGAGAGAGAGAGACATAGACATAGACATAGATGGTCTTTTGGGTCAGGCTCTGATGAAAGAACACCACCACCACCACCAGCAGCCATGCAGGCAGCTAGCCAGCCATGGAGGGAGAGATTGATTCTGACGTTGGCCATATGCAGCAGAGGCACTTAAGAAGCACATTAGCGCCCATTAAGTGTTGTTTATTTCCTTCGCCACTGCTCTACGTGCGTGTGTGCTCGTGCGTGTGCACTCGTGCGTGTGCGCTCGTGTGCACACTTGGCCCGTGGAGAACAGGGATTTAAATGCTTAGCGCAGTTGTATTATGACCTCGCTGATCCGGACCACTAGAGCTGCTGAGGGCCTGGTGGCAACCCGAGCTACTGGCTAGCTACATCAGGGCTTAGCGATAGTCTGCACTATAGGGCTGCTGAACTGCATTTGTGCAGTTGGATGCATCCCCTGTATCCTATGTTTGCTTCTCTCTGGCTACAGGCAACTCTTAATGCATCAGTGCTCCGTCGCTAGTGAACTGAGCATTCCTTCTCCCCCACTGTAGTTGTGATGAGGGCTGGATGGATGCTGCGTCGAGCTCTTGTTTTGTATGCTAGTCGACGGGGCTAATCTATAATCCTACTGGATTTTTGGATTTGGCGTAAATTCCTGTTTTCATCATAACTGGTATTAGAATGAAAGAAACTGTCTTGTGTGTCCATTATTCCCTATAATAATCTCCTAGTCGGGCGCGTGGAGAGACCTCGTATGTTTCAGGATTCAAATGCAAAAATATAGCGAAAGTATAGCAGATCTACAAGCTCAAAACGTGCTTGCTTGGCGCAGCGTTTCGAGCTTGCGGGATCTGGTTTTGAGGCGTGACGCTGTATGATCAAGAAGGGCGTCAAGTTAACAAAAATAAAATACAAACATAGAAGGTTAAAATGCTGAGATAAGACGTTTCTGCCCGACAGCAATGCTATTCAATTTAATCATTTTACTGTTACTACTATAGGCCTCCGTGCTACCTTTATAGTGTAGGAGTGTGTGGTGTTTTGACTGCAATGTGTTGTTTCCCCCCATCAGCTCCAGAGCCTCAGTCATAATGTGATCTTCACCCTGGACTCACTGCTGAAGGGAGACCTGAAAGGAGTGAAGGGGGTAAGATGGACTGGAGAGGACATTCCTCTTCCTAGGTTCTCACACTCTGTCTCTGTCTCTGTCTCTGTCTCTGTCTTTGTCTCTCTCTCTCTCTCTCTCTCTCCCCCCCACCTCTCTCTCTCTCACTCTCTCTCTCTCTCTCTCTCTCTCTCTCTCCCTCGCTTCTCTCATACTCTCATATCCTGGCCCCCCATGGGAGGAGACAGGAGGAGGGGAAATAGAAGCCCACTCAGCACATCTCTCCATTCATCTCTTGACGTGTGTGTGTGTGTGTGTGTGTGTGTGTGTGCGCGAAAGGGAGTGTGTATGTGTCAGCACATCTCTTTATTCATCCCTTGACTTCTGTATGCATTGTGTGTGTGTGTGTGTGTGTGTGTGTGTGTGTGTGTGTGTGTGTGTGTGTGTGTGTGTGTGTGTGTGCGTGCACGCATGTCAGCAAATCTCTAATCTACCTCCAACTTGTGTGTGAGTGTCTGTGTTTTGTAGCTTGAGCGTCTGTAATAGAGAGAGAAAAACAGGATGGGGATCTGGGCGGTCTGCCTCTGTTCTCACTCAGTGGTCCCCAAACCTTTTTAGCTCAGGGCCCAGAAGAGAAATTATATGTTTGGCGTGGGACCCAAACTAGTGAAAATCTGTTTTCACTAAACATCTGTTTTGTAATTTATTGGATTTGTTAAGATTTTTCTTTTAGGTCTTACTGGGAAAAAAAACCATTGAATTTTGGTTTTTAATTCATGAAAACTTTTTGGGGGAATGTTTATTTTTTTAATTTATTTTTTAAATGTTTTGAAATGATAATAATAACTAAAAACAAACAAATTATTGGAAACTGTAAAATAAAGGGATCCACAAAAATGTGTCCGCGACCCACAGAGGGGTCCCGACCCAGTGTTTGGGAACCAGTGCTGTGTAAAGTGTATTAGTGTATGAAGCACTGCACATTAACGGGTCATGAACCCACGGAGGGGCGTGGCCACTTAACTGGTCTCTTCCCCGGACATAAATTAGAGGCAGAGCGTAGACTTTGACTGACCATGATGACTCTGGCCCCCCGGCGACCCCTGTGTGTGTGAGTGTGCGTGTGCGTGCAGTTTGTTGACGTTTGTGTGTGCTCCCATTTCTCTGCAGGACATAAAGAAGCCCTTTGACAAAGCGTGGAAAGACTACGAGGCCAAGTTGTAAGTATTTCAGTCTGTGTTGTTGTCCTAGTTGTATTATTACATCATCCGTACTGTAGCGTACATGTTTGGGATTGTTTCCTTAGTAACCGTTCATCATGCAGTCCTCTCCTGCAATGCACAATTCCACACATTTTGAGTTAAAGCGTTAACAATTTAAATTATGTATAGTATGTTAATACAATATAGCCTAACTCATACAATATTGTCTCCCTAATTTTTTTTATTGAGCCATTTAGATCGTGTCAAAGGTCATATCTCACCTAAACACAGGAGTTAACTAAAATGTTGACCTGATGGTCAAGATTCAATGTATCCTCTGATCAGGCTCTATAGATCAGTGGTTCATGTCAAGGACCCCCAAATTGACACTCTTTAGCCCCGTGGACCTCCATTAGAAAATATACGCCAGGGACCCCCATAAGAGAAGATTTTTACGTCTCTAGCAGTGACTCTTAACTATTTTAATTTCAAGGACCCCCAGTTTGACATGCATATTAGTTTACCTACCCCCATTTAATGGCATTTCTATCTCTGGGACCACAATTTATATTGTAAAATCAATGTTAATTTAACGGGTCCATTTGGTTCAATTTGTACACTCTCAGAGTTACAGACCCATAAGGGTCCATTTGGTTCCAAACTATCATTTAGTTGGGGTCCCCCCTGGAACTCCCTCAGGGACCCCTGGGGGTCCCCGGACCCCACTTTGGGATCCTTACCCATAGCAGTCTGGCATAATGTAGGGATCCTTACCCATAGCAGTCTGCAGTCTCTGACCTCTGCAGTCTCTGACCTCTGCTCCTCTTTCTGTGTCAGTACAAAGATCGAGAAGGAGAAGAGAGAGCACGCCAAGCAGCATGGGATGATCCGCACGGAGATCACGGGGGCCGAGATCGCCGAGGAGATGGAGAAGGAGCGCCGCCTCTTCCAGCTGCAGATGTGTGAGGTGAGCTCAGGGCCGGTTGGCACGTTTAGACACTTTGACTGTTTGCTCCTGGAGCAGAGCGGCAGAGCACAGAGGGCTGCTGTGGAAAAGACACATGTATACGTTGGATGCACGGCGACACGACAACAGCTTTTAAAAGTGAAACGCAACGCAGATCACTGGTCAAAGATCGTTCGAATGTGCTTGTGATTAACCACATTTACCATGTTGTCCCTATTTTTCGCATTTAATTTGTGAAAACGTTTTGCAAAATGTTCACATGTTTTTGCCTTTTTTTTAATATCAAAAAAGATAATTTTTTAAATAGGTGTTTAACACTTCTGTTGACAGCTATTAATGAATTGATGTAGCCTCTGTCGTGCCTTCCATTCTGAGCGGATTTGCTTGAGGCAAAAATTACCCCAGGTCCGTGGAACACATATCTAAATCATCCAAAACATAAACCTTGCAACCGCGACTAGGCCGTAAACAACACTAATTTAGATTAGAATCGATTAGAATTCGCTAAGACGTGTACAGACGTCTTTACTTGGCATCATAAGTGTTTTAAGAGACGGATATGAAGGTCACCTGTTCGATGCCCACTTTGTGTGTCCTGGACTGTGAGGCTTGGCAAAGTCCCTGGGTGAAGGAGTTAGCCAAACAGCGGTACGATACACATCACATTACATGGTTGACGATACCATACATGGACGATATTGGTTCATTCATGGAGATAAAACGTAGGTAGGTTTTTAAAGCTAAAAAATATATAGATAAATAACTGAACACAGTGATTCTCTGGCAAATACACAGACATTGTAATTGTTGTATTGCTGGAATTCAAAATGGATACATCGATTCAACTATCGTTACACCCCTACTAAAATGTAATTGTGACTGATCTCTCCGAGCGGTGTCCTGTTCTGTGTTCGTGCTTGTTATCCATCTGAGAGGCTCTTTCACTATTTACTTTTTCCGTTTTCTCTTACTAAGACGGATGGCATTACTTTAGATGCAATTGCTTTTGAACAGACGTGCGTTGTTGTTGTTTGCTAAAGAGGGGGCCAAACGATAGAGCTGTCCTCTTCTATGTAATGGCAAGGATAGTATGCTATCGATGGTGGATCATTTCATCACATAGTCCTCCAGGTAGTCCTGAGGACGGTTCAAAAACAGATCAGAACCAGCGCTTGAAACCGATAATGTGTCAGTGAGTCATAACTTATATACATAATTATAAATATTGTCAATGAGCATCCAGTTCATGCGACAGATGGGACTCATATTATACAGCCAATTAGTCATACGCAGACAGTAATACTATTCGTAACTACTTGATTCAATGGGTTCAAAAGCAAAATTGCTATATCCGCGAATGTTAGACACTCCAGTCACGTGAAAATGTTTTGGTGTGGGTGAGTCAGAGTTGGATGTAGAAACGTATGTGCCAGAGCAGCGGCAAACGCTATTCGCATTGCATTGAAAGCAGAAATAGCCTCTGAATGGTGAATGTTTGTTTGATGCAGCATTCTCCATTCCCTGTCGAAATCAAATAGACTGAGGTTTATTTGATGCACTTAAATGCCTCACGCTGCGCTTCAATCATGTCCTGTACAGTAGCCTACTAGTTTATTTATGATTTGAGGAAATGTTTCAGGCTACTGTTGTTTCTTCTGGGATTCTTTTTGTCCTGAGCTTGTCCACTCTTTGAAACCTTATTATTCTTCATATATTCGTCTTTTTATGATTTTCATTTTCAGTTTTTTTCTTTCCAACCCAGCACCTCTACTAATTGATGTGCGTATTCTATTAGTTTTTGAATAAATCATCAAGTAAAATGTCGTTATCGTGACAGCCCCATTTATAGTAACTTAAAGTTACAGTGTCATGCTTGATGTGGATGGCCCATTGTTTCTGTGTGTTCACGGTCCTTTCTCAGACTGACATCCAACAACAAGGCAGTCGGATAGGCAACAGGAACACTCGCCCCAAAACACACTCACCCTCATTTTATCCGCAGACGGCTCACCCCTTCCATTCTTTGTTTTACCTTTAGCAATAAGGTTAGGTTTAGACATAATTTTACTGAGGTTAATGTTAGGCATAAGGTTAGGCTTAGGAGTAGTTTTACTGAGGTTACGTTTAGGAATAAGGTTAGGTTTAGACATAGTTTTACTGAGGTTAATGTTAGGAATAAGGTTAGGTTTTTAGGAATAATTTGACTGAGGTTACGTTTAGGAATACATGGCGTTCCGAGGTTGGCGGATTTGGCCCGAGGCGAGCGTGCTTTGGTGGAGCTGCTGTTATTTGTATAGAGCCCTCTGTTCACTTCCCTTAACCTAATTTCTCACACACACACACACACACACACACACACACACTGCAGTGCTCTTTCAACTGTGAACCTGTGTGGTTTTACCAGGGCTGCCGCTACAGTTAATTACTAGTAGGCCTACTACTATTTTATAAAACATACTGTATATTCTTTGCTAGTCAAAGTAACGGGAGAGGAGTGCATATGGTGCAGTGATGATATGAAATTTGAGGTTTATAAACAACATCCTTGTTTAGTTAATCTGGAGACACTGGAGAAATGTTGGGTTGCTCTTCGTTTGAAGCAAAGCTCTCTCTCATTCTCAACCACCATATTAGAGGATGCCCTCTCTCCTCTTTTATCTCACTCCTTCATCCTACGCTGTGAGGCAAAGGCAATGCTCAGCAGGCTGTGTTATTCTATTATTTCTCTCTCTCTCTGCACCCTCTCTCTCTCTCTCTCTCTCTCTCTCTCTCTCTCTCTCTCTCTCTCTCTCTCTCTCTCTCTCTCTCTCTCTCTCTCTCTCTCTCTCTCTCTCAGTGCCCACTAGGCCCAGCCAGTGCTGTGAGCCTTGCTGCTCGTTCAGCACAAAGAGCTGAAACATGCCTCTCAACACTCTAAAACCCACACAGGGCAACAGACAAAATGTGGATAATCTCCTGTCCCACTATACTGTGTGCTAACGGACAATAGGAAAAATTCATGCACACACATGCGCACACGCATAATCGTCTCTGTCGGATGGAAACCTCATTATGTCCAAAAACAGGATTCAAATAAAAAAATAGGAGATCTACACGCTCAAAACAGAACTTGCAGATCTGCTACTTTTGATGCTTTTGTGTGAAGCTGTAGTATGATCGACTAGGGCTTTAATAAAAAATAAAAAAAACACAAAAAGTTTGAATATGGAGATAAGAGGTTTCTGCCCCCGACAGCAACGATATCGTATGCACAGCCATGCACATTCTCACTCGCTTGTGGACACTACGCTCTCTTTCACTTACGCACGCACGCACGCAAGCACACACACACACACACACACACACACCCACACACACACACACACACACACACACACACACACACACACACACACACACACACACACACACACACACACACACACACACTTAATATAGTGCATGATAAGCAGTAAAAGAGCAGTAAAAGAGATAAGCAGAACTGTACGGGGGTGTTTGAAACCTCAGGAGGGCATTGTTAAAACTAAATAAATACAAATCCAGAGCCTGAAGATGGTCTAGATTAGAAAGTGGCCTGTTAAGGGACCATCTCGGATTATACATTTATCTCCTTTAATGTATTCATTGGTTTTGGTGAGCATGCGTTTGTCCCGTTGGGACACATGCACAGCCATTTTCCTTATTGTGCGTTTTTTTTTTGTGCAAACAAAATGAAAACAAAGCCAGCACTATCAGTCATTTGAAAGTGTGTTGGGAACGAGTGGAGTGGTTTTATAGTCTGACTATCACTACATCTGGCTCACTGATCTCCACTCCCACGGTGTCGAGACAACCCTGACTCAGTCTACCTATAGATGGAATATCACTGTCGGGGCAGAAACCTCTTACCCCCCGTCATCAGCAAAACCCTCACAAATCACCACAGCTTAAAGGACTTAACGACATTGACATTTCCGCTGTCATTAGATTCTGTTGTTCACAGCTTTGGCCATAAACTGTGCCTAAATGGAGACCATTTTCCATTCATAGAGCTAATAATGTTTTGTGTGACGTGAGCTTATCGCACGCCACCGATTGGAGCTCGGGTGACGCAGTGGTAAAGTCCCCGCCCACCACCACGGATTGGGTTTTGAATCCACCGTGATGCATCCGGCGTTCGTCGGGCGTCTATGCGAACACAATTGGCCCGTGTTCGGGAAGGGAAGCCGGGCAGGGAGGGTGATATCTGTCACTGTATGTACTCATACGGGCGGAGGGAGTGTTGGGCGGGAGGAGTAGGACGAAGGCTCTACGTCCTCACGGTGGGGGCTCCTCACTGGCAGCCAGGGGTTAGTAGGATACAACAGCCGTGACAACACAGAAATGTGTGTGGGGAGGAATCAATTGGCCTAACTACTAAATTGGGGAGAAAAAGGGGTGAAGGGGTAAATAAATAAAATAAACAGACTTTGGCTGGTAAAATGCAGACTAAATCCTCTCCATCGTTGTCTTCTCTTTGTTTTTTTGCAGTACCTGATCAAAGTGAACGAGATCAAGACCAAGAAAGGGGTGGACCTCCTCCAGAACCTCATCAAGTATTACCACGCACAGTGCAAGTACGTTCATCCATCCGTTATATGCACCATTATCCACTTTATGGCTTTTTAGGGACATGTCCTGGATCAGTGGTTCCCAAACCTTTTACTACTTTTACATTCGTTTTCTAATTTATGGATTTATTTATTTGTTTATTTATGTGTGAAACGAATGAAACGTTGAATTTGGCTCAATAATGTATAGGAAACCAAAATGTATGTATTTACTCGAGACCCATGCAAATGTGCCTATATGACCCACAAATGGGTACCGACCCACTGTTTGGGAAACCGGGATCGCGTGGGAAACCAGGATCGCGTGTATCACAGCTATAGAGGGTTTTGTGTGTTGTTACTTTTCCAAAAGCTCTACACGGCAAATTCAGTTTTTTTATGTTTTTATATAAATTATAAACGAAGACTGCAGATTTGTGAATTGCCTTTGAGGCGATGTCACACTGCATTTGTATGCAGTGTGTGTGCACTGTTACCTCTGCTGTCTCCTGCTTTCTCCAGGCCAAATACACAGCAATTTGCTGGTCCTTGGCACAAAAATGTTTGAGAACTACTGCTTTAGAAGGCATTTGTAAAATTGGCCCACAGTCTTAATCGTGAATGAAGTCAGTGTCTCTTTTTGCTTCCGTGACTGTCTGTCTCTTGATTTATCTCTTTCTACTTTATTAGTTTATTTGGATGGGACATTTCATATGAATGCAACACAAATCCACCACATCTAGCAAAGAGGCTAGTTCCATCCACAGTCCACACACAAAACCTAACAACAAAACAGCCAAGAACAGTGTACAGTGTAGGTATAAAGTGCATCTTGGTTTAGCAGTGTTTTTATAGGGCAATACAGATTTGTAACTAAAGTAACTTGTGCATAAAGTGCAGTATTGCTTTCAGGTAATACTGGATACGCTGTCAAAGTGCACTAGACTCACTCGCATCCCTCTTTGGGACTCTTTCCTCTCTCTCTTCTCTCATATCTGCGTGATCCAAATAGCCCTTGAGGACCCGGGGGTCATCATAATGCTGTAGTGTAGCCCCCCCATGAATACTGATGAGTCCGCCATCAGCGCAGACTTCTGACAGCTCTGGGGGTTTTGTGGGTAAATGGCGGGGCGTGCCGCTCGTGGACACCGGCGCCCCTATGACAGAATGACAAATCCACTCTGTACTGTTGCTAAGGTCCTGTCATAACACTGGGAACCAAAACAATGCTGCTCCCTGGTAATTGACTCAACCGCTCGGAGCCCTTGACGGATAGAGGTGCTGTGTGATGCTGACAGGCTATAGGAGACACCAGAAGATAGTGAGGAACAGATGAAGGACGCATCATGACCTTCTGTGATACAAAGTGAGGTCCGTGGACCCTCAGGGGTCCTTGAGGGGTTCCCAGCAAACATGGTTAATAGCCTCTAGCATTAGCGTCACAATCATTTTTAACCATGCTTTATATTTTGGCTAATCAGAAATAGCAGATACACAGTGTGAGAGAGAGAGAGAGAGAGAGAGAGAGAGTGTGAGAGAGAGAGAGAGAGAGAGAGAGAGAGAGAGAGAGGATTTTGGGGTTTAAAATAAACTACAGTATTTATAAAGGCAAATAAATGAAGTCCCTCACATTTGTATGTAAATTACATCCTGCACATATTAATTCTACATTCATTATAAAACTCTGAACTGTTGAGGGAGTCTGGGAGATATACTGTAGGTGGATTATTGCTCCGAGTCTAATTATCATTATAACAATGTGAGGAGAAGAAATGGGGGGGAGGGGGGGGGGGGGTTATATTCGTGGACAATCACGTTGGGATTTTGTATGTGGTGTCATTAAAATGTATGTTGACATGATGGCACCCTTATCTAGAGAATAAAAAACATGGCAGCAAATGAAAGGCAAGTGGGGGGAGAGGGAGAGGGAGAGGGGGGGGGAGAGAGAGAGAGAGAGAGAGAGAGAGAGATCATTACAAGGGAGATTTGTGGGTGCAAGGCTGCAATGGAGGTGTCTATGTGCCACAGTCCAGATCCATAATGGATGGCAGGATGTGCTAAGCAGCAGCTCTACAAATCTGCCGTGGTGTGGATGCAGCAGCCAGCCCAAATGTCTTTGCCAAGACCCAAAGGCACAGGGGGGGAGAGAGAGGGGGAGCGTGGCCATACATTAAACATAAACTGCACCACTAGTAATCATTATTTATCATCCGGTCTAGGGTCGGGTCGGTATAAAACGGTTTTTAAGGTCAATCATCACACCAATGCAACTCCTTGTAACTCAATGAGTTGCATTGGTGTGGTTTACCTTAAAAAAACGTTTTGTCCCGACATGACACTTTTGTGTGGTTTGGGCTTTAGCAATTCCCCCCCAAACGGCCCGCTTTTAACGATTCCTATAACAGTGGACACCTTGGCTTGATGTCAAATTTGGTGTTTTGTCGTCATGTTTGGAACATGGTCTAAAGTAATAAAAAGTATTCATGCTTGAACATTTAACAATGAATGTCTAATATTTCTACAATTGCCACAAAACCTGTATATCGAATCATTTTGGGCATGAACAAGAGGTTATGGGAAACCGTCCGTCTGACCTTTAGAGAGGACAGATAATGTCAGTGTGTGTTCTTCTCTCATATTCAATATCTCTTCTTCTTTCAGTTTCTTTCAAGACGGATTGAAGACGGCAGATAAGCTCAAACAGTACATCGAGAAGCTGGCAGCTGATCTCTACAACGTAAATAAAGTCAAGACTTCTCTATTCTGCCGTATGCTTCTTGTTTTTGCGGAGTGGCTTCCGCCGCGTACAAAGCCTCAGTAAGTGTCGGTGTCGTGCTCAGTAAATGGCACATATACAAGCTCACAACGTGTCACAATAGTGACACGTTGTCAGGTTGTGTATCTGCTATTTACTGCCTGCAACACCAGCGTGCAGCCAAGTATGAATCAGGCTTCAGGGCAGATTGTGTGTGTGTGGGTGGATGGACAAACAGGAACACATGCATTCATGTTATTATGTCCTCTAAACTGTTGCCATGCAAAAGCTTTCATTGTAGAAATGTAATGAACATTGGTAAATACTTCCAAAAACACAACTGAATCCCAAGGTTATTGATCCATAGTTAGCATTGCTGTACTTAAACTCAGCTTCAGGTTTTGTAGATCTTGGGCGGGGTGCTTTTTCAGCTGGACTGACTGACTGACTGACTGAAACCCTCTGTGTGTGTTTTGGCTGTCCTCAGATCAAACAGACTCAGGACGAGGAGAAGAAACAGTTGACGGCCCTCCGAGATCTCATCAAGTCCTCCCTCCAGCTGGACCAGAAGGAGGTAGGCGGGCAGAGCCGTGCCACGTTGGTTTAGGCCAAAACTCACAGGCTGGGTGAAATGCCCCCTGAGTCATAACTGTATCAGGCCCAAAAAGGAAAGCACATACAAGATACCCACATGGTGAAATCTGGCCATGTTCCTACTCCCATAACAGATAATAAGAGTAGTCCTGACATCACTTTCACTACCCCTGGTCTTTTCTTTTGTATAGGGATCCCCATCTGCAAATCTTAGATCGTGTCATATAAGAACTGTGTTCCAAAAATATACAAACCACCCTGGGCGATTTTGTCAGGTATGTGACTCTGTGTCGTCTATGATATGGAGTTGAGAAAAATAACAATAAATCTTACAGAGGACTTGGGGGTTAAGTGTGTTGTTTGGGTATACATAGGAGTGTTAATTTTGTAAACTATGACGAAAAATTTCGTCAACAAATTAAAACTAGACTAAAATGTTAGGGAGGGACTAGTGGAGAAGAGATCCGGTAGAACTAAAAGAAAGAAAAGACGAGTCATTTTATGTTTGGTTGTGCTCGGGTGTGCATTTTTACGGGTGTCCATTTTTGTCAACAAAATCAACTGTAGATTTTAAAAATATATATTTAGTCGATTAAAAAGACTGACCAAAACTAAATCTAAATTTGCTGTCAAAATCAACACTATAGCTGGATGCAACAAATGTAAAGGCATGTCGGCACAGAATGATATAAACACTGTAAAATCACCTTGTGTGCACCCTCTATCCTGAACACTACGACATTTTGACACAGTTATTCAATTATATTTAACACCTTTATTTTCTAGGTTGTCTTGTTATAATCACACCCACAGGCAGCCAGAGTGCGCACACATGCACGCATACACACACACACACACACACACACACACACACACACACGCACACACGCACACACGCACACACACACACACACACACACACACACAGAGTCAGCACTAAGGAAGAGTGGGCACGCACGTTTGTGTAAAATTGGATATTTTGTCTAATATGTTAAAATGTAATATTTGAAAAATATAAAAGTATATAATATAAAGTAATTAAGACTATTCTTAACCATGCACGGTAGCCTACATCATTAGCAGCCCTAAAAGTAACCCTCAACCTCTTGTTCATGCCCACAATGATTCGACATACAGTACAGGTTTTGTGGCAATTGTAGAAATATTAGACATTAATTTGTCAAATGTTCAAGCATGAATACTTTTTATTACTTTAGTTTAAACCATGTTCCAAACATTCATTTTATTTTACATTTTGGACGACAAAATACCAAATTTGACATCAAGCCAATTGGTGTCCACTCTTCCTTAGTACCCACTCTTCCTGTTAACCCACACAGGGAAGACCCTCTCTTGTCACAATCCACCACCTGCACCTGAGTTAGAGCTCTTACACGTGTCCCCTCTATCTCCCCCTCTCTGCTTTCTGCTTGTCTGGAATCAAGTCTAGAAGAGTAAGTGCCGCTGCATGTCTAGCATGCTAGCATCCTGTTCTGCTTGACGATAACTAGAGTGGTTTGACACCTCCCCCCCCCCCCACCATCCACCCCCACCATCTGCCCCCTCTTGAAATGTTGACAGCATGCTGTGTACTATAGGTCGGGTTCTTCAACTCTCTCTAGTTCCGTGTTCAATTTAGCTTTCAACAAGAGGTCATGTATCCGGCCTAGGAACAGAAGAGTTTCTTGAAACATGTGTGCGCCTAGTGTGTGCACAACATGGGTGTGTGTTTGCGTGTGTGCGTGCGTGTGTGTGTGTGTGTTTGCATGCCTTTAAAAGATCTATGCTGTTTGCAATATGAGTATAAGATTGGCATATTGTGTGTGCGCGTGTGTGCGTGTGCGTGTGCGTGTGTGTGTGTGTGTGTGTGTGTGTGTGTGTGTGTATAAGCAGGACTCTCAGAGTAAGCAGGGGGGCTACAGCATGCACCAGCTGCAGGGGAACAAGGAGTTTGGCTGTGAGAAGAAAGGATATCTGATGAAGAAGAGTGACGGGTGAGTTATGACGAATTATGACGAGTTATGGCGGCTCTCCGACCCCGACGCTTCCCTACAACATGCGACCCGACGCCACAGCGTAGACGGTCCACCCAGTGCACCCACCCGCCCATTCAACGGCAGATTTAGCAGACCTATACAAGCTCGTAGCGCGCCACTCGGTGGCGCACTATGAGCTTGTAGATCTGCTAAATGGCAACAGACAAAGTGCTTTCCAACACTTTCTGCTGGTGCTGCACTGGAGAGCTACTTTTTACCCAATGCTGTAATGCTGCCCACATTCATGCAGTCACAAGTAATCTGGATGTTCCTTTAGGGATTAAAACCACTGAACTATAATGAACTGTGGATTGACGATGACGTAATAGTGAAGTCACCGCGGCTGACGCCATATTGGTTAATCTCCCACAGCGATATACAATGTAATATGATTTAATCGAGCTCTATACACTGAACGTAACCTCTAACCCCATTATCTAAATGTGACAGAAAATCTTTACCCGTGGACTGTGCGTGCCCCAGATGGACAGTTTTCTCAGAAATAAAGAATTTAACTTCTCAGTCGCCACGACTGATTTCAGTCATTTGGATTCCATAGAAGCCAGCATGTCTTCTATGAAAGCATGTTGAGCGGCGAAAATAGCCAAAATAGCCAATCTATAAACTCTCAATGCGTCTGAGAGCTTATAGATAGGCCGTTTACGGTGACTATTTTAAGATTAGAGCACTTGAAGTGGTCAAACTTCACAAGCATCTTCCATAAAATTGTCTCTGAGATCAATACCAGTAAGACACGTGCACGCATCCGCCTGGGTGACGGCAGACTGACGGCAGTCTTCTCCATGTATGGCTATCCAGGGTTTGATGAGGTCTGTGTGGTGATCTTCATATATGGAGACGGCCATATATGTAGCGTGTCACGAGGCGTGACCGACTGGTGGCCATATATGGTGACGTGACGGACGGACTGACTGACAGGTTTTGCAGGTTTTCTTAGTAATCTGCAACCTACCGTCGCGATAACATTTGCTAAAATAAAAACTAGCAGAGCAACGCAACCTGCTGTGAGCTTGTAGGTTGGCTATTTTCAGCATGCAACCAAGTGTATGAATCGGGCATTACGACACCATCAGCGCCCGCCAAAATACATTTTTGTCGACAAAATCAACTATAGATTTAGTCGTCTTAAATCTTATATTTATTCGACTAAAACTACACTAAAACTAAATCAAGTTTTATGCAAAATGTGCTGTGAAAATCAACACGGTATCTCCTCCCACAGGCTGAGGAAGGTGTGGCAGAGGAGACAGTGCTCAGTGAAGGCAGGAATGCTCACCATCGCCCACGGCACGGTGAGTACACATCCCAGTTGAGAGAGAGACACACACACACTTAATAAATACTGGTATGATTGTACCAACATGAACACACACACACACACACACACACACACACACACACACACACACACACGTGACAGACACATACATGACAGACACATACGTGACAGACACATGCATGCACATATGGACGTGCACACACATGGGCACAAAAGAACTCCCTCACCCCACTCACTACTGGCTGGCTGTGTGGATCAAAGTGAGGAGAGAGAGAGAGAGAGTGTGGCGTGGGGAGGGGAGGGGCTGTGCGATGAGCATTCTCAATCTGGAGGTTGGCAGGATGGAATTGACATAGATGGGGTTGTCATGGCAACCAGCATCCCCCCTTCCCTCCTAACCCCCCTCCTCCTCTCCCCACTGAGCCTGCTGTATGACTCATCCCTGGATATGAGGGGATTCACTCATTTCTATGCTGGAGGCATTGCATCTCCGCACCAGACATTGTTCATTGCATTGCACTCTTAGTGGAGTGATTTGAATGAATGAGTCATTAGCTCCATTTCATTAATGCTGTCATTAGCCCATATAAAAACCTACAAATGTCATCTAAATCAGTGGTTCAAACACACCTTTTCATGCCATGGACCACAGCATTATATTGGCGGGGACCCCCATCTGAAAATGTTTTGTGCAAGGGGGACCCCCCCCCCCCTCCCCCCAGAAGAGAAAACTGTGTTCAAAAATGATATATATTTTTAAATGTTCAAAAATAGAAGCACATAGAAATACATGCATGAAGTGACACGCTATCTGCTACTTTTGACAACCACTGTTCTAAGTCTGGAGAGTTCTCTGAAAGACTATGTTGCCATAAAGCTAAAATCTAAAATGACACGGATGCCAATGGGTTAATAATACAGTTGTTTGTTTATGTATTTTAATCCATGGATATTTGACTGACCACAGATACTTCTCAATCGATCACCAATCAATCCTTATTGTCACATTACATTGCAAGTAACATGGGCAGGTTTCTGAACTGTCAACCATAGTACCGGACAGGGCTGTAGACTCTACTCGCAGCTCTCTTTTCTCATTGTGTTGCCCTAAGAAGGACCACTTATATGAAGATGGGTTGAAAATGTGGCCTGGGCCGTGGCTCAGCGGTCCAGGGACCTTGGCTGGTAATCCAGTCTGGCAGTGTGCCGCGGGTTTGACTCTCCATCTCGACGGACTTTACTGCATTTCACCCCCCATCTCTCTCCCCATTTCCTGTCAGCCTACTGTCTCTGTCCCTCTATAAAACAAATGAAATGAAGGCGAAAGCCACAAAAAAACATATTTAAAAAAAAAGTTGTAGTTTAATTGCGCAGGCCTATCAATGCAGTTAAAAGATAGATGGAGAATCGGAGCACACAAGAGAGCAGAGGAGGTCATGACTCATGAGAGGCACATAAAGTGCATAATGTATACTGTAGCTAATCTGCATAGTAAATGTAAGGGAATGCAATATGTAAGTACAGTATGTGCATACTAAATGAAAGATGCATGAGATGCATGCAGAGATAAAGGAGAATCCAGAACTCCAGATCAGTCCAGTCTTCTCTGCAGCGATGTCCTGCTGTATTATTTGTTGCACATTCACACCTGAGAGCTGCCAAATGCAACCACGGCGTTGAACTGGTGGCCACTCGACAGCTCCACTGGAGCCATTAACACTCACTGTCGAGTGTCAATTAAAAGGACACAAGCACCCTTGCGTGGCTCTGTGCAGTCGATTTGCAGCAGTGGTTTTCAACCCTTTTCATATTGAGGTCCATTATTTTATTTGGCCACAGACCACCATTTGATGAGATTTAGCCTCTCAGACCGAAGACTTTGAATATTTTTGTTGGATAGCATTTTGTCCACGTTTCCATGCTGTATTGACATGATGCCATTAGGAGAGATAACAGGCAAACGTTACATTCTGTAATTGTGTAGACTTCTTGTAAATTAAGTAGCTAATGCAGGTGTTTAATAATAATTTAAAAAAATGTAACCAAATGCACCCGTCATCATTTTACACTCTCAAGAAAGATCTAATAAGGTTCCATTTGGTTACCAACTCTCCATCATTTAGCTGGGGACCACCTGGAAGCCCCTCAAGGACCACTGGTGGTCCCCGGACCACTGGTTGAGAACCACTGATCTACAGCAGGGGTTCTCAACCTGTGGGACCCCTCGGCGGGTTCGCTAAATTATTTTGGAGGGTCCCCAAATGATTTTCAATAATCATTCTGTTTCCGTTTTTTGCAACTGAATGGCTGGAAAAATGGAAATGAAGAGTTTACATAGTACACAGTAGGTTGCAATTGGTGAAGTCGTCCTTTAAGCTTGTTAGCTAGGTGTGGCTGGCGCTAAGGAGGCAAATCTACAAAGAGACAACCAGACTAGCCGGATGTCACTTAACTGGGAAGACAAACACTGTAGAAAGGGCACAGAAAAAATGACTGACGTGGTTGAGTGGATAATTCTTTCAAATCTTTCCCTTTTGCTTCTGTTTTGAAGCTTTGGGGTTAGTTGTGACACAATTACTGTCTGTCATGGGAAACCTCTGGAGATGTGTTTACTCTGAGAAGGAGTCCCTTTCCCTATAAGACATAACAAAACATGAATCTTTTATAGCCTATCTGCCGGCTTTTGTCCCAGCAGAAAACATGAGGAATTCTAATCATTCTCTCTGAATAGTTTGGAGGCGGTTTGTCGCCACTCCCCGAGTTCGTTTCTTTTCAGCCCTTGTGGCAGCTGAGCCCCCAGGGGACTCTGGGTGGACATGGCATCCCGCCCAGCCTGACAACCCAAGCCCCAGGGCTCATCACAGCCTGTTAGCATCTCATTAGCACGCTGCCCTAGCATCCCTGCTGCCCGCGCACACAGGCCTAATGCCCAGTCAACCAGTGGGTCCACTATAGGACTAGCCAGTGCTGGTCAATATGTTTCCTGTGGACTCTACCACCATGTCTCTGCATTGTCATCTCTCATCTAATATTTGTAACCTTGGCTTTGACCTGCTTCTTACCAACTGTATATGCATATTGAGAAATGAAAACACAACCAGCCTACTATAGCGTCATGCATCTTATTGCGTTGTTAGCTTGAACACTATTTGTGGTGTGCAACACCGTTGGATACTGTAAATTAGACTTTACTCTTTGGGCTTCTAGCGCCACACATTCTGTGTTGTTGTTCCTCTGGCCGACATGTGTCGCAGTGCGATCCGATAACCCCCCCCCTACACACACACACACACACACACACACACACACACACACACACACACACACACACACACACACACACACACACACACGCACATGCACACACTTCAGCCGGTGACCGCTGCTTGTAGGACCACGTCCACATTCCTCTGTCTACAAAAAATGTGTGCTTCCGCCACAGAGGAATGTGGCCATGGAATTCTCTCAATTGTATATATAGATGATTAGATGTCATTAAAATCAGTGAATTATGAGACAGTTTGAGAGTAAGCTTTCTTGTGATCACCACGCTCTGACTTATGGTGATAAGTTACTAGCTTAAATCAACATGTCCTTATGTAGAGAAATAAACCTGTTGAAAATTGATTCTTGGTGTGTTCTTCACCTATTTACAGTTTGAGAGTTGAGACGTGTTGTTGTAAATAATTATTTTGTGTGCGTTTGTGCTTTCAGTCCAACAGGCAGCCGGTCAAACTAAATCTGCTCACGTGCCAGGTGAAGCCCTGCTCCGAGGACAGGAAGTGCTTTGATCTCATCTCTCGTAAGCATCAGTACACACACACACACACACACACACACACACACACACAGTCACACACACACACACGTTGATGCACAAAGGCACTTCTTCACGACACGCTCTTCTTCACGACACACTGAAGTGTTTTGTTATGTAAAGCTTTAGCACGATGGAGAATGAAAGGGGGGGGGGGTGTTTACCGCCGCGAGGCAGTTGCCCTCTGACCCACTTCTGACCATGTGTGGAAGACAGGCCGTTATGACGGTGATAGTCCACACAGTGAGAGTCCACACAGTGAGAGTCCACACAGTGAGAGTCCACACAGTGAGAGTCCACACAGTGAGAGTCCACAAAGGTTAAATTACTTCTTTCCTCCCTGCAGATAACCGGACATATCACTTCCAAGCTGAGGATGAACAGGAGTTTGTCATGTAAGTACTTACCAGTATTTAAACGTTAAGGTGAACCATGCTCCTTACAACAACCGACAGACAAACAAACAAACAAACAAAACAACAAACAACTATTTTGCCATAATTGACACTTCTGAGAGAAGTGTCTTTTCAAGACACTCATAAAAGAGTCCAGTGTTGGAGCGTGGATAATCTCAGAGTTCCACAGGGTGGGGAGCTGCCACACTGAAGACTGTCCCCAAAGGTTAGCTTCTCAGGCCTTTGCTGAAATAGAGTAAACTATGCCTCACTAATTCGCCACTTTTTTAATACTTTGTGGTACGACAGTGGCACATGACAATAGCCGGTCTACTTATATAGACCTGAGCGTTTGTACAACCTTGTAGATCTGCTATTTTCACATTTTCTTCTAAGTTGGCATGATTCACAATGTTGTTCTTCATGGCAAATTATGATTTAGTGTTGCGGTGTTATGTCCTGATACAGCGTTAAGGTTGGTTAGAGGTTGATATTGACATGCAGCCATTGACACACTAAAGAGGATGTGAGAGAGAGACTGTTGAGAGTCACCAAGGACAGCAGTGGGATTTGTGGTCAGTAGCAATTCAGGTCATTGTAACCGCATACACTAGTTTCTCATGCAGACGACAGGCACACACACACACACACACACACACACACACACACACACACACAAACCAGCTCAAATACCATAAATTTCAGTTGAGCTGCATGGCCTGAAATGACTCTGATATTTCATATAAAAGCAAAGGTTAAAGCCTCAATCCTTCACCTAATTGCCAGTATGTAGAACAGCAGGAGCAATAATATTATTACTAAAACATCATCATCTTTAATCCTTACCGTACCTGTATACTGTATGTGTATGATATCCGAGCATACAAAAATAAAACTTTTATTTTTTAAATGTACGAACAGAAAGATTTTTACTCTAGTCGTGGCCCATAAAAATTGGTCCACAACCCACAAATGGGTCCCGAACCTACTGTTTGGTAAACGGTGGTCCAGCTACTGTATACCACCGTATCCCTATCTACTGTAACGTTGTGTCCATGCCACCGTACTGTAATATAAGCCCCCCCGGGACGCGACTCACTGACTCCCACGCACATCTATGTCACGCAACTCTGGCTTCCCAACCCATGGGCTCTGCATTATGGCAGCGACTCCCAACCCAATGAACCCGTGGGCTCTGCATTGATGAAATATTTAGGACACCATATATAGCATGCTTCCTGCTGCTTCGGTTCACACAACAATCCCACACCTCTTTCTATTGCCTTGCAAAAGGAAAAGGTCAACACGGACGGAAATGAATAAAAAGTCTATCGCAGAGGCTAAATCATTAAATAATAATGTTTCTACCCCCGAAGGTTCTTTGCCAGTACTTTAATCAGTAAAAAAAAAGAAATGACAAACATGCAGTGTGTTGTTGTATCTATGTACAACAACACACTACCTGACTGTCTACCTGGCTCAGATAATAATGGGTAAAAAAATATAAACACAGAAGTGTGTGTGTGTGTGTGTGTGTGTGTGTGTGTGTGTGTGTGTGTGTGTGTGTGTGTGTGTGTGTGTGTGTGTGTGTGTGTGTGTGTGTGTGTGTGTGTGTGTGTGTGTGTGTGTGTGTGTGTGTGTGTGTGTGTGTGTGTGTGTGTGTGTGTGTGTGTGTGTGTGTGTGTGTGTGGTAAATTAAAAGACTCATTATTCAACTCATTAGAGATAATGTGAAGTATATAATTATCCACATTGAGACCAGAGCTTCAGTTAGGAGGCCTAATGTGTTCAATGTCCTAAATGTATAATAAAGCATCATTAACACAAAATCCTAGCCATGGGGTAATCATGTTTCCTAATTCTAATGGCATGTTTGTCTACGCTATAGGCAAGGCCATCTCTCAAGGCGTCTTTTAGAATTTTAGGGAGCCCACGAAGGCCATGGCCGTCGTTGCCCCTCAGCTTGGCCTTGTTCCCCTAAAAAGAATGGCATTCCCTGAGGCCACAGTGGCCTTAATGCCACCAGCTGACTGTAGTACACTGTACCACTTTCTCCTCTGTCTCACCAGTGTCAACTCCCCTGAGTCCCCATCTTTAAACCAATCCAGGAACTTTGATTGGTGCAGGGCTTAGCATGGATAAGATTGTAAATGCCATAATGTATTTATTTCATTGCAGATAGTCTGCATACATTTAAAATCAGCCGTAAGCCTTTAATTCATTTAATTCTTTCAATGGACTCAAAGGCCAAACTTGTGTCCTCGGCTAAGGGTCAAAATGACAAAATTCCAGGCCTGGCCTACGGTATGTAGGGAAAGAATCTTCCACACATGGAGATGACAGATGGTACTGTATATGACATCTGTGTTACAGTTCATGAAAAACACACCAAACTTGGGCTCGGTGTGTGTTCACCTACGAACGTGCATGTGTAATCTTGTTGCATCCAAATAGGCACACAAACACCTACACACCAGTATGTTTAATACCTAAAGGCGGGAAAGCATCTGTGACTGTCATTTCAGATTTTAGCATTGGCCTAATTGGCAAGCACGGCACGAAGCATAATAATGAGCATAATAATCTTGAAAGTGTGAGGACTACTGATTTTTAGAATATGGTCTTAATGGGTAAATGTGTTTGTGTCTATATGCAAGGGCGTTGCTGAAAATGGGCACTTGTGCTCGGCTACAACCCTGGGTAAATGAAGAACTACAAATAAATTCAAATCAATTCACAAGACGCATGGCGGGCGGTAGAGAAGCAACCCAACATCCAAGCATAGGGAGGTGACACTGAGTGACAGTGATAGGCTGGTGGCTGACTTCATGCTAACGCAGCCCATTGTGTGTGTGTGTGAGTGAGAGAGGGCCAGTTTAATGAGCTGTGTAGGAGCAGACTGCTCCACGCTGAGCCGCAGGAGGCCATGTTTGAATGGCAGCTACTTCCTGTCTGCCCCTTCTTAATGAGCCCAGTGCTGTGTGTGTGTGTGTGTGTGTGTGTGTGTGTGTGTGGGTGTGTGTGTGTGTGTGTGCCCTCCTAATTCTATACTTGTGACATACGCAAATGTCCACAGAAGGATGTGGGAGTGACGGCATTTTGTCAGGCCTCCATCTGAAAAGGAAGCATTTTAAGAGTTTATAGGTTTCCAAATAAACTTTGTTTTAAAGATAGGGGTGGGATGATTCACTTACATCCCAATTCGATATGATCTCGATACCTACGATGCCGATTCAATGTATATTGCGAATCTTAATTATCTAATATAACAATGCTTAAGTTGATCACGTGCCAAAAGCGGTGGACAGAAACTGGTCGACAGAAACTGGTGGACACGACATGCCCCAACAGGGGCAGAAACAAGGCCTTTTAACCAGGCTACTTACACACACTACAACTCGCTTACAACTCGCAAACCTGGCAACACTGCCCTGTGTTCATGCTGTTGTCAGAGGCCCGCCCCCGGCTCACACGTCACTACTCTCTCCGTCTCTCCGCTCGCAATCGGCAGCCATCTTGCTTTTTATTTATATGGGCGAGTGGCAATTTAATGCAAATAAATGAATTATAGGTCCAGCAAGCAAATCATGATGGTCTGTAGGTCACAATAACATTCCGATTTTAGGTGTTGTGTTTTGTATGACATTTTGGCCAGTAGTTTTATATCTATCTCATCTTTTGCCTGATAGCACACATGCTAACAGTGCTGACCACAACGTTAGCAGCATTTGATGACAGGTTGCCATAGCAACGTACAGTGTGCGCAGACCTAACGTCAGCTTCTGGGACAGAAACTTGCGTTTTCATGACAGCAGCAGCTGCTGCAGCCTCTGATAGCTACTGTGCTAAAGATGCTAAAGCAACACAAAAAAACATCCACACGCAAACCAAAACAAACCAGGGACCAGGGTTGCCACATATCGTGGATGTGAGAGTGAAACAAGCAACCAGGTCTATAAAAATGTTAATAGGCCAGTTCAAAGTAGGTAAATCAGAAATGGTCCGGAAATTAGTCTTAAAATAATCAATTATAGTGTTGACTGTCAAACTTTGTTGTCTAATGTTGTTTCAGAGCAGTGGAACTCAAACATTTCCATGTCAAGGACTACCAATAGATAAACAAGTCCAAAGTAGCTTATAATGATCACACTTGGCAACACTGTCTCTAGGTTGAACGTTCTACTTCACAAGCTCACACATATGAAATATGTTTTTTTTAATCTTCAAACTGAGACATATTTTAGGATAATACTGTTAGCACAGTCATCATACTCCAAGAGCATACAAATGGAACCAAATGGACCCTGATTTTCCCAGAGAGCAAATGGTATCAAATGGGGGTCTGTGGCCTAATGCATTTCAAACTGGGGGTTCTTGGTATTATATTCTCTGCATATCTTATCAACTTGGGGTGAATATTTCACCACAATACTTTACTGAATATTTCACAAGAATATAACACAAGAGTCAAATGTACGGTCAAATGTAATCACAATATAGGCTACAGATGTAAATATTTATGACACAGTAAAATGTCGAAAATTAGTGCTACCCCCCCCCCCCCCACACACACACACACACACACACACACACACACACACACACGACAGGCAAGGCTGTTGTTTGCATCGTTAGCAGGCAGCAGCTACCTTGGCACTGCTCTCTGTGACTGTAGTTGTTTCACCATGTTTGCGTATTTATGAGAAATAAAAAACACTTTCTGTTATTATAATAATTTATAACCCATACGTTACTACATGTGCAGGGCACACTACTGAGTTTAAAAACACAGCTGAAACATGAAGTGGAGTCTGTCAACTCCCGCTATTTCCTTCTTCCCATATTGCGCTGCAATGTAACTAGGATTCGCCGGCCGAAGGCCGGCGAAATTCTAGTATTCAACAATTGTTGTGATTCATGTAGGCCGCATTGTATAGCCTGACAGAGTGTCACAGGTTCGAATCCCGATCCCGACAAAATTTGATGCGTGTCACTCCCCCATCTCTCTCTGTCCCTACGGTACTGTCAATACAGGCATAAAAGCCCCAAAATAAATCTTTAAAATAAATGTGGAAAGAGCAGATCTACAAGTTCTACAATTCTACAATTTTGTTTGTTTTGTGTAAAGTCATTCATTTTGTCTGTTTTTGGTTATTTGTCACATCCTAACCCTTAAAAGCCAAACAGAAATGTACCTTTTATTCACATTCACATTCACATCCGGTTTTCAACGACAAAAACACAATTTAATTGTCAAATTGCAAATGTTCGTGTGACAATTAATCGCCATGTACAGTACAATGTCGTAAAAGTGTCTCTGAAACACTGCCGAAGTCCTGCTGGAAACTGTACTGGAGTGGATTTCACTGGAGTGCAATCTATTAATGTGAAAGCTACATTTCTCACTTACTGCGGAGGTAGAAAACGCTCTGTCCTTGTCCACTGTGTTTACAGCAAAATACCGGTAGTGACCTTGTTAAATATGAATTGGGTTGATGTAGACGATATGGGCATGTGCCAGGCCTGGGCTTAGATTAGATTAGACTTTATGTTTTTGTCCCACAGCCCGTATACAGCACAGACGCACACCGATTTAAACACGGCAGCATACTAAACAGCAACATACTTCCATACATCCATGCATACATCCTAGCACACAACGTTGTACGTTTAGTACTGCCTGACTGACGAAGCCGATCGGGTCCTCAATAGAGGGTATGCACGTGACATCATCACTTGACTCGACAGTCCATTATATACAAACAGAAAAGTCCTATCTGATTGCATTAAATGTCTTTAACCAACATTAAATTCACTTTGTCACTCGATTTGCCACTCGCTCTCCCATTCACTTTATGCATGTGCATACCCTCTATTGTAATGGATCTGACTGACCCTAACCCGAGGGACAAGTCAATATTTTTGTCTCTGGTTTTCGGTTCCCGGGTGGACCGGGCACTTGATATGCTCTTGTTCATGTTTCTGATGTGGTCAGCCCATGTGCCACTCACAAAGTGTCATTCTAGGCCAGACCGCAACAATGCAACTAGTCACTCCTTGCCACAAAACATTCTTTAAGCCAACCCACGCCAATGCAACTACTTGCAACCATTATCCCCAATGGCAGTTGCAAGGAGGTGTGCACTGGCCTTAAGCATACTTGTGTAGATGCCATCCATTGACTTTTCCTGCTCTACCGCGTGTGTGAGTGTCCATACATAAATATTACATCGTCGCTGTTGGGCGCAAACCTAATTTCCATTTTTCAAGCTTTAATAAATCAGTGCTGATTGACACCCTTTACGTCTGTGCGTGGGTTTTGAACAAATGAAAAGTACTAAAAAAGCGCTTCTGACTTTGAAACTGTCGATCAAACCACCTAACTCTGATTCTTATCAATGAGGTACAAAACAACTGCTGTCTCCACATTTGTTGTCAAACACCACTTGAGCTGTATTTGGCTAAAGTGCTGATAATATAAGGTCACATGCAAGTAATGACGATGTATAAAGCCACCATATATCAGCTTTGATGAGGCAGTGTTAATTAATAAAGTTAAGTTAATATTTGAATTAGTTAATATTTTGGACATTTTAAGAAGCTCTGTAGATACATTTTATGTACAATTATTGTTACCAATATTATGACGTACTGTAACCCTCTTGTGTTGTGTGTGCAGCTGGATCTCGGTGCTGACCAACAGCAAGGAGGAGGCGTTGAACATGGCGTTTCGAGGGGAACAGAGCACAGGAAGTGAGGACGGCATGGACGACCTGACCAAGGCCATCATAGAGGACGTGTTCCGCATGCCTGGCAACGAATTCTGCTGCGACTGCGGAGCTTCAGGTGTGTGTGTGTGTCGTGCATGTTTGTGCGTGCGTGTGTGTGGATTAAAGTTCTCGGTCGTCACGACTGATTTTGTTCATTTGAGCCAGCATGTTGAGCAGCGAAAACAGCTTATCTACAAGCTGCGACTCATTGAGAGAGCTTGTAGATTGTCTGTTTTTGGTTATGTTTTTTTTTCTTTTTTAGATTAGAGCTTTTGAACTAGTCAGACTTTCAATTGGAAAGATGCAATCCTGAGGAATTGTAAATGTGGTTCCCTTTCTCTATAAGAAACCACACTATTAGGCAAAAGTTTCACCGAGTTGGGTACATGTCACCGTATACTGCCCAATCAGATGAGGGCCAAGCGCAAAAAAACAGAAGAGTTCTGAATTGCTGGCCAATCGGTGTGGAGAATAGAGAGTTATTGCATGATTAAAACGCTTTTAAACAATTTGAAGCAAAGGTTAAAGCCTCAGTATTTCACAAATCGGATAATAGACGTGGGACATTTTGTCAGTCTTTAGTACTTTAATCCTCTTGTCTGTCTGTCTGTCTGTCTGTCTGTCTGTGGTGTTCTCACATTCCACATATACACCATTGTCCTGCTTTGTGCTTAGTCACCGTTGACCTTGGTGGAGGGAAAAGATGACACCGTTAGTTTCAGCGTTCTCTCTGTCCCTGCTGAGTCTCAGAAGCTCACAAAGTCACTGTGCACGCCCCGTCTTCAAGGGTGTTTCAAATAACAGTGTGTGTCTGTGTGTGTGAACGACATGATAGGCCTACTCGTCTTATTTCCCTGTTGTCATTGTCACTGTTGACAGGTTTATTGCTGTGGGCATAAACCTCTTATTTCCATATTCTAACTTTTTCTATTCTAAAGTTTTTTGTAAAATAATGTCCTACTTGATCATACTACAGCATCGTACAAAAGCATGAGGTTTCCAGCCGATGGAGACGATATACGGTAGCTAGTTAGATACCTGGCAAAAAGTCCAGCTGTCAGCAAGCAAGCAAAGCCCTGTTTGTGCATGTGTGTGCGTGTGTGCGTGTGGCAGCAGCATTGTTAGCATTCTGGACACAGTCTGTTCCTGATCCTCCCTCTACGTGTAGAAGCAACGACTCAGCAGTCCACCATCTAAACATTCAGGCCCTCTGACACCACCCCGCACGCACGCACAAAACACTGACACACACACACACACACACACACACACACATGCACACAGACTTGATTAATACCCAGCCTGCTCTTTGTCAGCACTATCACACAGAAGCAGCCCCGAAGAAGGGGGTGACTTTGCTCTGAAAATGGAAAATAAATATATAAAAGAACCAAGAGAAAACAACAGTCTCACGCTCGGAGGAATAACACATCACATCGTTACATAACTCTCCGCACAAGCTCCGCCGACCTACAAGGAGAGGAGGTTAATTTGTCCCACGATCTAGCTGTGTGTCCGTTGTGTACGTTTCCAGAGTGTTAACACGCAGCGGAAGGTGCATACAATACATATGCGCCCGAACCTAGACACTTCCATTTCATCTACCTTTTTTCACTGACAAAAACGCAATAAAAAATAAGCTATGGTGACTTAATCTATGCGTAAATATATATATACTGACAATTTTGTATTTAAAAAAAAACTAGACTAAAACGTTAGGGAGGGACTAGTGGAGAAGAGATCCAGTAGAACTAAAATATTTTTTATGTTCGTTTGTGCTCGGGTGGAAAGTTTTCAGCATGCAACCAAGTGTAAAATCAGCCATTTTTGGTTTCTACAGGCTATACCAAATGTCATGTCACAACATCATGTATTCTATTATATAAGTACTATAAGTGATGATAAAATATAAAGGTTAGATATAAACAACCACATAATGCACATGTATAATTATTCTGCAGTTGTCATCTGTTTCTTTGTATTATTTCTTATCTTTGCTCTCCCCCTGCCTTGATCTAATATGGTGATGATGGTCTTCAAGGTCGAAAGGTGACCGTGGCCAGTCCCCCCCTCATGTGGTACCCTCCCACTATAAGAGGCAGCTCGAGGGGGTATTAGCAGAGGCACCTATAGAGGTCATCATCGTCATCTCATCAAGCTTAGCACGCACAGTCAAATCTGGAGGGAGGGCTTATTGTTATGTCAAACGGCGAAAATGGCTGATCTACAAGCTCACAGCGCAGCCATTGTTTGGAGGACACGTGAGCTTACAGAGCTGCTGTTTTCAGCCGACGATCTCCTATTCGCATCAAGCGTCTATAACCTATGACATTATACTGTAACTCTGAGAGTCAAAATAATGACCCGTAAAGTTCCAGATCTTTACTGTGTACACTTTGTGATCCATCGTCATCTAGCATCTGCTGTAAGTGTGTGTGTTTGTACTGTATGTACAATACAGTATGTGTGTACGTCCGTACGTATGTATGAATGTATACACGTTACTCACCAAATGTATACACTTCTGTCAACGGTCATTTGTGTGCGCGTACGCCCATATGTTTATGTATGCACAATGCACATTCATGTACATGAACGTGTGTGTGTGCGTGCGTGCGTGCGTGGCACTGTGCACGGATGACTCATTGGTTTTGGTGCTGCGTCTGATGTTCCCAGCCTCCGGTGGCAGGTGCTGTCCTGTCAGATCCAGCTCTCTTCTCTGCTCTCTTAAAGCCACCGTGTTCACAACGGCACAATCACACCACCGCCAATGCTACCGCCGGTTTATAAGCCTTGATACACTGTAAGCTCCGAGATTATGTCACAACTCGTGGTGTGCAGCAATACACGGAAATGCTATTGAAATATGTTGATACTTGACTGCTGCAAGAGACTCGACTGAAGGGTATTCGGGCCAGACAGGCACGCAGCCACCTAAATTATCGTTGCTGTTGGGCAGGATCCTCCTACCGGTATGGCCATATTTAAACAGTTTGTGGTTTTTTCACATTTTTACTCCCTACTTGATCATACTACAGCGTTACACAAAAGCATCGCTATTAGCAGACCCACAAACGCGGCACGAAGCGTCACGTTTGAATTTGAATCCTGAAAAGTAACACATTTTGGACACCCGACAGACGATATATTTCCAGGTGTTTCGCAGAATCTCTAATGAACTTGAAGGTCGATGGAGTCTTCACGCAAACAAGACCTTTTTTCTATTGAATTTCCCATCTTCAAATAATTTTACCCTCAACTAAAATGATATAGAAAAGCGGCTGCACTGACATCATCACAGCTCCTATCAAAACGGCAAAGGGAATTCCAGCCTGACGAGTTTGGTCGGTGTCGTTGGCACGTTGGCTAATGACTGCCTTGCACTGTGGTGTCTGTCTGACAGTCACCACAGGAAAGTGGTCCAAATTGCCACATGGCTCTTGCTAAATCAGAGCACACTCATGTGTTTTGCTTGGCAGTGGGTTTTAGGCAGGAGCCTCTCTATCTCCTGCAGTGTGATGTGGCTGTGGTCACAGACAGTCCTGGTGCAGTGCTGGCTGTGGACCTCTGGTGGTGTGTGCTGTGTGCAATGGAAACACCCAGTCGTCATGCAGCGGCCTTTTTGATGAATAAGCTTAAAACGTCAACTTTAAGTAAACATATTGTGATATTAAACATTCAGTACTGTACTGTGTATCATAGGTGGCAAAATGTCAGCCTTTCTACTTATTATTTTTGTTGTGTTCCAGTTCCAATTATGTCTGCTCATTTCTTTGTGTCATCACTTCCAATTCCACTTGTTTAATCTGTATTCTGAGTTTTCTATCCTGTTTGGATAAAAGTGGTGTTCTGACCTGAACATGCATTTTCTGATTAATACAGAGCAGAGCTGGAGAGACATGGAGACTTTGTTACTGAACAAAGACTCTATAGAAAATGTTTTTTGTGGCTTTTACCTTTATTCTTTTATTTTTTTATGGAGGGACAGACAGTAGGCTGACAGGAAATGGGGAGAGACATGGGGAGTCGAACCCGCGGCACACTGCCAGACTGGATTACCAGCCAAGGTGCCTCGACCGCTGAACCACGGCCCAGGCCTTTAACACTTATTTTAACCAAAGAAAATCACTTGCCCTACCTTTAAACATTCAATACTGAAGGTTCATTGGTCATAAAACGTCTCTCCCCTTCCTTAATCTTTATTCTTGACAATAATCTCGTGGATTGGCTCTCTTTGGTATGAGTTATATGACACTCATTTGGATGTTACTCTGTTTGTTGTCACAGACCCTAAGTGGCTATCCACCAATCTGGGCATCCTGACCTGTATCGAGTGCTCTGGAATCCACAGGGAGATGGGTGTCCACATCTCCCGCATCCAGTCCATGGAGCTCGACAAACTAGGAACCTCTGAACTCTTGGTGAGTCAAACACATGCACATCACACAGACGAATGTGCCGGAAATAGTTTAATTTATTCTTTTTGCAGTAAGTAGGTATTTAATTTTTTCCTTTTAGGGAGTGCGGGTGGTTAACTAAATCCAAATGAAATTTTACTTCATCGTACAACGGTGTCATTAGCTGAAATCATGAGCACAGAAGTCTGACATAATTTACACATTCTACCTGGGTCGTGTTTTGTTCCACATTCTGAATTCCCATAGATTTTTCTTATATCGCGTCAAATAAGAGCTGTGTTCTAAAAATAAACAAATGATCCCAGCTGTTTGATTCATCGTATGGATATGAAGCATCAACTGATGGCGAGAAAATGCTATTGTTACCGCTGCAGAATTAGTAAAAAAAATTGCCAGAAACAGACTGTACAAATATGAGTGACTGACTAAGGTAAACGATACTGAGACACCTCCCCGACGATATCGCAGAGACAGTTTGTTTATTTTTGGACCGAAATGTGCCTTAGGCTCCCACGACCCTGGGAATGAACGAGTGGCGTCAGGACTTCGGTACTCTATTGTTATCTAACAAACCGTAGACAACGGCAAACAGTGACAGAATAAAATACATTTGATTATGTAAATATAACATTTAGGAAAGCCCTACTGTAAATAGGACCTAGCAGGAATTTGATCAGCCTTCAGCATGCAGCGAGTGGAGACACATGTGCTCCCACAAACACTGTGCTCTCTTCCTCGGTCTCTGGGCTCTTATGAATATCATTCTACTGTTAACATTCTGAACTGTTATGCGATGCAGATGCTGACTCGTCTTCTCTTTTTTTCCTTCCCAGCTGGCCAAGAATGTAGGCAACAGTAGTTTCAATGAGATCATGGAGGGGAACCTCCCTTCCGCGAAGCCCACTCCCTCCAGTGACATGTAAGCTGTCTCTCATAAACCATAAATCCTGTATTTTATTTTTTTTTAAAATCTTGTTCACACGTCAGGAAAAAAAAGCTTCATTCCATCTTGATTAACACATTTAGACCCGAGGCCGAATCTACAAATGTCTTATAAATTCAAACAGTTTTCAGAAAAACATATCAGTGGTTCTCTGTATTAAGGATCGTCAAAATGTAATGTACTTGGCCGCAGAACCCCATCTCAAAACATTTTGTTCCAAGAACCACCAGAAGCAAAGATTTGAGTAGAGGAAATCGCTTTATATTCATAGATTTGAGCCAATTTGAACGATTAAAAAAAAAAATATATATCTACAAACTCATGCCATGAACTTGCTTTTTAGCTCAAATCTAAAATCACACACATGCCGTCCCAGTTTTAATGGGTTATTATACCTTGTTCCATATTTTGCTATACAGGACGGCAAGGAAAGAGTTCATCTACGCCAAGTATGTGGACCACAAGTTCGCCAGGAAGACGTGTTCGTCCGCGTCGGCCAAGATGATCCAACTGTTTGAGGCCGTCCAGAACCGAGACCTGCTGGCACTCATCCAGGTGTATGCCGAGGGGGTGGAGCTTATGGAGCCCCTCCCAGAGGTGGGGCCGGTAAGTCTTAACCTTTTGACTTGACTATATCCATCTCATACCGACGTCCCACATTTTTGAGTGGTGCAACCAGCAATGTCCGTGCGTATCTATGTATCAGTGGTCTGTGATGAGCACGAGTATGTGACTTATTAGTACCAGTAGGGGTCGCCAGAAACAGAGAGAGGGATAGTGATGTGCCTGCTGCCTGCTAATGAGAGAGAGAAAGAGAGAGAGAGGTGGGGGGGGGGGGGGATCGTACCACTCAGTTCACACGGGTGTGATTTTTATTTTAGGAAAGTACTTACGGTAACTAATTTACTGTGTAGTAAACAAATAAATAAATCGGCTCCTTCCAGCGATTTTTCGTTTTTTTTTCCTTACCTTTCAAATTGAAAAGTAACGGTTTTAAAAGTAGGAATGCAATTTGGGGGTTTCGTGCCATGAATGAAAAACATTATGAATGGGGTTAAATGGTGCATATATATAGCGCCTTTATGCCGCCGGGGGGCAGGGGTACCCTGAGGCCAAACATTTAGAAACGCTGCACGTGCTCATCAGACATAATGAAACATTCAGGACATTGTTGTGATAGAGATGACATAAGCAGCGAGCTAGAGCTACAGCGCTCTCGGTGAAGGTCTGACTCACCGATATCTGATCTGCCACTGTCAGTGGATGAATGGCTGCCTTCTGCAGCTGTGTCCTCACTGTATCCCTGTGTGTGTGTGTGTGTGTGTGTGTGTGTGTGTGTGTGTGCGTGTCGTGTGTCATGACAATAATTGTCACACAAATATTTGCGATTAACGATGTGTTTTTGTCATTGGACACGGGAGCTTATTAATCAAAATTACATTTCTGCTTGGCCAATATCTTAATACTTTCAAAAGTCAATGATTTCCATTAGGCGATTATGTAATAAATGTGACAGGCCTGCGTGTGTGTGTGTGTGTGTGTGTGTGAGTGACAATAGATCACAGGGAGAGTGTGTAAACACTCCCCTGCATCACTCATTCCGATTTGCACACACACACACACACACACACACACACACACACCGTCCACCACAGCCCTCTCAGACTAAGGCGACGTGACAGGAATGCATGACTAAATAATGGAGCCCAGCCTCCATAAAGGACACCGCTGCTCACTAGTGTGTCACAATTTGTTTATCATGCCGGCCAGCAATGTAATGATGTCTTTGTTCCATCATGCCAAAATGGCTTTGTTCACATGGTTTGTTATGGCTTTGTTTTCAAATGCATTCCATTGCAATTTCCATTCATCCATTCCGTTCAATGCCTTTATTCATATTTTTCCGTGTATATGGGAAACAGCTGCATGGAATTTTTTGAGGAAAAAAAAAAAATCGTTTCAGATTATAATTCAGTACACGACTCTCTCCAAAGCAGTAGAAATGTTTGCATTATACGTGCAAAAGACAATTTTAGGAGCCATTTTGTTTACTGCGGCTTGTTTAAGTGCTAGAAGATAGAGAGGAGGGGGAGATGCAGAGAGAGAGAAGATAGAGAGGAGGGGGAGATGCAGAGAGAGAGAAGATAGAGAGGAGGGGGAGATGCAGAGAGAGAGAAGATAGAGAGGAGGGGGAGATGCAGAGAGAGAGAGCTAGAAGATAGAGAGGAGGGGGAGATGCAGAGAGAGAGAAGAGAGAGAGCTAGAAGATAGAGAGGAGGGGGAGATGCAGAGAGCGAGAGCTAGAGCTTCCTCCCTCCTTCATCTCATGTCTTTGCTGTGTTTTGTCGCCCCCTGCAGGAATCTGGAGAGACGGCGCTGCACTACTCAGTACGCACGGCTGACCAGACCTCTCTGCACCTAGTGGACTTCCTGGTTCAGAACAGGTACACACAAATACATTAAGACTACACTATTAACAATGGTTTGTAAACATTTTTCATTTCAAGGACCCCCCAATTTGATACACAGAGGCGAAGGAACCCCATTCTATACAAGTTTCTATCTCTGGGGCCCCAATGTATAAAATCCTGACTCTGAGAGTGTACAAATGGAACCCCAGAGTTAAATACTACCTTGACTGTGTATGAAAAGTGTCAGTTCAGGTGGTATCCCTGTAATGGTCTCCTCGTGCCAGTTTAATAGCTCATACAGGTTGATCGGAACTAAGGGTCAGAGATATATACTTGACCTGTTGACCATGGAACAAGTAGCACCAGGGGTTTGCTTTACCCCAAATAATAAGAAAAGGCCTGTTATTATTAGACTGTGTCTGCATCCCATAGTAGATGTCTTTGGACTGATTCCTAATGGAGACAGAACATTTGTTCAGAGACCTGATTCTCATTTTTTATGAGGGACATGAACCTCCTCAAGGACCCCGACCCACAATTTGCGAACCACTGAACCATAGCACTATTTTACTATGCTATTCTGGACAATAATAATAATAATAATAGATTGCATGTTTATAACGCTTTTCTATGCCTAACAATAAACTAATGTTTAACAATGTGTCCATTCATTCATACATTGGGAGGTGAAGCGGCGAACAGTCAACGCCAGCGTCCTCACTTCCCACATTCACACACCAACGGTGGCAACCACTGGAGGCAATGTGTGGTTCAGTGTCTTGCCCAAGGACACTTCAACATGTAGATTGTAGACAGGAGGAGCCGTGTTTCGAACCGCCGACCAACGGATCATTGGACGACCTGCTCTACCTCCTGAGCCACAGCTGCCCTACGACAACTGCTGGCTTATTATGTAAATCGGGGAAAGCACTGAAAACCTATTATCAAATTATCTTTTTCTTGCATTTATTTTCACATTTAGTATTGTACGTTGATATAATTGCCTGCTTGTGGTGTTGTGCCACTGTCTGTAGAGTACAACAACAATTAAGGAGACGAGCTGAAGCAGACGAGCGGCGATTAGATGGCTGTTAGAGCCTTTGATTCGTTGTTGCCAGATTTCCTGAGAAATAAGCAACCTGGTTCATGAAAACAAGCCCAAAATAAGCGACCAGGTCCTAGACCTAGACCATAAGCACTATTTGAAAATAGCCGATCTACAACGACACCTTGTGAGCTTGTAGATCTGCTTTATTATTATTATTATTATCTATTTTTTTGTATTTGCTTTTATACGCAGACCTTGTATGGGTGTCCCTGCCACCGACATTTTCAGATGTTTGAGAACCACTGCTTTATACAATAATATAAAAAAGGTTGGAAGCAAGCCCAATACAAATAGCAACTACCAGTACTACACTTAAAAAACAAGCAACTTCACAGCCCAGACAAGCCCAAAGTCGCTTATAAAAAGCAGACATGGCATCACTGCTTAGATTCCCCACAAGGCATACAGAACTGGGTCAAGCACTTGTTCCATGAAGCCTTAATTTATTCCTGCTCCTCTCGATTGTTTCCTCCCCACTGACTGCCTCAGCTGCATGCAGCTCCTTCTCATTTCCTAATAGCTCTATTGACGTAATGCATAATGTGGCCTTGTGTTTTTCCCTTAATGAGTTTGTTTTCCAGAAAAGCATGAGGTCGATATGAGACCATTACATTTACCTGACATTAATTAAAGGGATAGTTCACCCCCAAAAAGCCTTTTTTTGTGTGATGACGCTTTTTTTAGGCCGGTTGCTGACGGGCACGTACAGGTCTAGTTACCGGTATTCCAAAACCAAAACGATTATACCAAACTAAACACATTTTAGACTAGGGGAATCATTTTAGAGGTGCACCGGCTCTCTTGGTTCCCACTGTGGGTTATTTCCGCTCTAGAACGGATCAGAAAACCAGGAAAAGGAGTTGATCTCAGGCTACTTCAGTGTTGATATGGTCGATTCAGTGCTGATATGGTATATTCAGTGCTGATATGGTATATTCAGTGTTGATATGGTATATTCAGTGCTGATATGGTATATTCAGTGTTGATATGGTATATTCAGTGTTGATATGGTATATTCAGTGCTGATATGGTATATTCAGTGTTGATATGGTATATTCAGTGCTGAAATGGTAGATCAAGTGTAGAAGATCTGTTCGTGTGAAGACTGTTTTCTTGGTCAGTCGGCCGTGCAAAATGAAGGTCGTCTGGAATGGATAATGAAGCATTAATTAACCTGAGGCCACAGGACTGTGTACGAAATGCCCCCAGGTTATGACCCATGTCCTCTGTGTGTGTGTGTGTGTACAGTGGTAACCTGGATAAACAGACAGAGTGGGGGAACACTGCCTTGCATTACTGCTGCATGTATGAGAAGCACGAATGCCTCAAGCTGCTACTGAGGGGCAAGCCGGCCACCGACATCAGTGAGTCGTTACACATTAACATGACACATGATGATAGATAGCGTCGGCTGTCGGGGCAGAAACCTCTTATCTCTTCTATATTTTAGCTTATTCTTTTCTCCCCCAGTAATTTAACACCATACTTGATCACACTACAGCGTCACACAAAAGCATTAAGCAGCGGCTATCCGCAAGCTGTGTTTTGAGCTTGTAGATCTGCTACTTTTGCCGTTTTTGAAATCTGGAAACAACAGTTCTGGACATATGAGGTTTCCACCCGACAGAGACGGTATACTGTATACATACGGTATGCGCATCAGATACATGCATACATCACAATCCTAACGTGTAATCGTCCTCGCTTCCTCCCCCCCGCAGCCAATCAGAATGGAGAGACCGCGCTGGATGTTGCCAGGCGACTGAGGAACAGCCAGTGTGAGGAGGCAGTGAGTACAGCTCCATGTCAGAGACACTAGCATTAAACAACAGTACAGCTCCATGTCAGAGACACTAGCATTAAACAACAGTACAGCTCCATGTCAGAGACACTAGCATTCAACAACAGCACAGCTCCATGTCAGAGACACTAGCATTAAACAACAGTACAGCTCCATGTCAGAGACACTAGCATTCAACAACAGTACAGCTCCATGTCAGAGACACTAGCATTAAACAACAGCACAGCTCCATGTCAGAGACACTAGCATTAAACAACAGTACAGCTCCATGTCAGAGACACTAGCATTAAACAACAGTACAGCTCCATGTCAGAGACACTAGCATTAAACAACAGTACAGCTCCATGTCAGAGACACTAGCATTAAACAACAGTACAGCTCCATGTCAGAGACACTAGCATTAAACAACAGTACAGCTCCATGTCAGAGACACTAGCATTAAACAACAGTACAGCTCCATGTCAGAGACACTAGCATTCAACAACAGTACAGCTCCATGTCAGAGACACTAGCATTCAACAACAGTACAGCTCCATGTCAGACACTAGCATTAAACAACAGTACAGCTCCATGTCAGAGACACTAGCATTCAACAACAGTACAGCTCCATGTCAGAGACACTAGCATTCAACAACAGCCCAATGGAGTGATCTCACTAGATGGCTGCCTATTGGCCATTCCAGATGTACTGATTTAAAAACGCCAAACACTGGTTATGTCAAAACCATAATAAAAAGAAAATAATAATACATTTATTGATATAGCTAAATTGTAATGTAGATTGTTATGTAGACATTATGCCAGGTTGATTTGTTGACCTGGCAGTGGCATCCAGAGTAGGGTGTATACTGTATATACTGTCAATGTACAGATTATTTATTTTTGAATATTCTACTGTTTAGACAGGTGATAGGTTCTTGGTTTACTAGTAATCCTAGATTACTATTTCTATGCATTTGATGTATTACCTCGTGTTTACCTTGCTTACTGTAAATCGCTCTGGATTAAGAGCGTCTGCTAAATGCCAAAATTGCAAATGCAATAGCAGTGCATGAAATACAATAAGTGTAGTGTAGTGTAGTGTAGTGTAGGAGGTGACCGATTGGGAGTGTGCCACCTCCTCCCACCTCAGACACACACACACTGTTGTACACACTTTACACAGTTGATACTAGGCTTGTATTATTTTGTATTGTTACTGAACTTGTATGCTATTTAACAATCCCTTCCATTAAGGAAAGGATTCCAAATAAGCCTGCTCGCTTCTTCCTTTTCTTGCGCAATAATTAGTTTTCTTTTGATGTATTGTTTCTATTTTCTATTATAATATGCTAAGAAAGTGTACCGCACCAACATTTCATTGCACACATAAATCTTGCATCTTGTTACATGTTAACTTTTGGGGCCGATAACAGAGTAGTCTTTAACACTAGATGGCAGTCAAAGGTCTGGAACTGGCCTCAGGCACCAGTGACAACAGAGTGGAAATAATCTTTAGAGGCATGTGTTTACCATTGTGGCTGCTTTGAATGCAGCATCATGTGCACAGAGCACTGTACGTACACACAGAAGCAGTTATGCATATAATGCAAAATTATGCGGTTATGCAAATTGTACAAGACACATACAGTAATGCCATTGTGCCTAGTTTTTGTGTGTGTGTGTGTGTGTGTGTGTGTGTGTGTGTGTGTGTGTGTGTGTGTGTGTGTGTGTGTGTGTGTGTGCGCGCGCGTGTGCAGACGCACGTGTGTGTGTGTGACATAGTTTATGCTGAGCGCATATTGCAGTTTTTGAACGTAATTCAACGTGAAACAAACGTGTCGTTGATCGACAATACATGGATCCATAATATCATATTATACACTATACAAACCTGTTAATATGCATTAGAAACTATGCATTGCACTCAGGGGGGCAGTCAGACAGATATTTTGTGAAGCCACTAAGGAAATGAAAGTTCATATAATGACCTGTTGTGGCGCTGTCATTGGGCTCAAAAAAACCCATAGCCCCATAGAAGTCCATGTATTTGGGCCCAACTTCACCTAGACTGTATTACCATAATAAACATGGTCATGAATACTTCCAGTCACTAGTTTAAAGTCTCATTTCTAATGTCATAATATTCTTTTTGGAAAATTATGTTCCCATTTATAAGAAAAATGACCATAAAGTCGCGCATGTTCTGAGGGGCGTGGCTACCGTTACAGTCTATGAACGGGATCCCCCACCCACTCGAGTCAAAATAAAAACCAACGAAGAAGAAGGGGGGGAAGTCCCGCCTCGTTGTCTGGGCCAGCCAATGGGCCAGCTGGGCCCAAACGGATCTAGAAAGATGGCGACTTCCATTGCAAGGACTGACAGGCTTCATTTTACGTTCATGTTAGACCCGCGGAACGCTTTGTCCATATTTTTTTACAGTCTATGATTGCACTACTACCGGTATATTGACTAATAGTCAATTAATACTCATGCTGTATACCTATAGTATACAAAACTTTTATACGTTGAAGACAATGCATTATTATTTCTTATTGTTGTGTCTTCCAGCTTGTGCAGGCTGCAGAGGGGAAGTTTTACCCCCATGTCCACGTGGAGTACGAATGGAGCTTGAGACTGGAGGAGATGGATGAGAGTGATGACGACCTGGATGACAAGGTTGGAACACAAACCAAACACATTTGAGCCTAAGCTAACGTAACCCAAAAGGCAATTATCCCATTTAGGCCTGACCTCAAAATTCCAGTTTTCTGAAATAAATATTTTCATGATTTTTCAAAAATAGCAGAACCGAACAATTACCATATTAGGCTTGAAAACCCTGAAAAGGTGACACTTCATGTCCTCAAAGTCTAGCATCCAACAAGCTTTGAATTTGAACTGAGCACACATCGCAGATTTTAGATTGTCAGACAGCGACAAACTAGATACCCAAGTAATCTCATCCAACACATCCACTTCCTTCTGCCTTACCGTTAGGCCACTAGGGGCAGTTGGAATTAATTTTTTGGGTGTAGTAGATTTTGTTTCCCTTTTGACAATGGCCAAAGGGGATTGCTTGATTGCTGTCCTTTACAGCTCCCTCCTTCCATGTCCTGTCTCTCTCCAGCCGAGTCCCATCAAGAAGGACCGCTCACCAAGGCCCCAGAGTTTCTGCCACTCCTCCAGTCTGTCCCCCCATGACAAGCTGTCCCTGCCCGGCTTCATCAGCCACAGAGACAAGCAGCAGCGCATGTCCTACAGCGCCTTCACCAACCAGATGTACAGCGCCTCCACTGACCTCACCTCTTCTCCGGTGGCCGACGGCCCCCCGCTGCCACCCAGGAACCAGGGAAAAGGTCAGCAGACCCGCCGGGCCCCGCCGATTTTTAGGCCATATCTTAAGTCCAGTAAACAGTCAACACCCACATAGTACACTGTAACGTAGAACTCTGATGGGACACTTTTATAGCTTACCATGCTGATGCTAGCCTGTGTTGCAAATATAGACGTACTGTAAGGTGTGTGTTGCTGTTTTTATACGTATTGAAGTAAAACCAACAAATGTTGTCATTCCTTATCAGATGTACGTGCCAATAATGTCTGCTTAAAACACACAGGACAAGATCAGCATTTTAATCATGAAATGAAATCCCATTTGCTAGAAAGCTTTTGTTCATCATTGCGCGAACTCAACCCCAACATTTGCACGCATCACATTGCCTATACACTACACATGATAAAAACAAACATACACACATTTCATGTCCTGAGGTGACAGAATGTGATTACTCTGTGTAAAGACAGATCAGAGGGCAGAAAGCAGGTGTCATTAAGTATTACATTAAGAACCTTCAGGAAAATGACGTCTGCAGCAGAGTGTAGAGACAAAACCCGGCTGGTGCAAGGCTATGATAGGAGAAGGTACATGGAGGCAAAACTGGATCCGGAAGTTTGATGACATACCATTTAATTTGAGATACCTCAATAAACGTATACAATGTACACATCGAAAGGCAACACAGCAGAAAACAATTTGTGATATGTCTTCTTTTAATTTCCTGGGCCGAGTATTTTACAAGGGTATTATTCAGATATAGTGTTTGTTCATGAGCTGGTCCACCTGGCACTCAATTGACTCCAGTTTGCCTCCCCAATAATTGCTGTATAGTGAAAATGACATGGATGACCGTACCTTCTTTTTAATTACCTCTGGGGGGGCTCATTGAAAAGGAAATTGGATAAACAGGCAGCCTGACACTTTAACAGCTTCATTACGTAAGAAAAAGCCCCCTGCCGCACTTCTCCATCAACACATTATGCAAACAGTCTGTTGGGGGCCTTGCTTATCTCTGCAGAATTGTAATTACAAAATAACATGTCCTCCCTCTTGTTGGGTTTTAAAACACCACAATGCTGCGTTCACAATTGCAGCTAAAAGGATACATTCTACCACTATTCTTTTTTGCGTAAGCTCATGCAGCCACATGAAGATACAAAGATACTGTACACCTGACGGTTATAGCCGTTACAAACAATACAGCAGCTACAAAGATACAAACAATTTGAGCTGGTTTCAACTTCGGCTACAAAGGTACAAATGTATAAATATGCTGTGTAGCTTAGTATGTTTTGTATCTACCAGTGTGAATGCAGAGTCAAAGCAGATGTGTACTGCTGCTGTTAAAAAGCACCACTTGTAGAAGCTTTTAGAATAACAGGTGCTCTGAACTAAGCATTGCTAGTAGCGATGATCAGAGCAGCGTTCTCTTCTTTAACTGGGTGCTGCCTGGTGGAGAGTCTTTGCCCTCAAGGCAGGTTTTATGCTATTTCTATTCTTTTTCCTTTGCTTGTCACTGATAAGATTTCATCTTGTAGTGCTTTTATAGTGTGTGGGAGCAGCTCTTTGACGACCGACACAGAATATCTCCCACACTCTTCTCATCTCCTGCTCTCTTTTCTTTCTTTCTTTCTCTCTTTTTTTCTTTTCTCTTTTTTATCCTTCCAGCTCCACACTTGGCATTCCTTGGGTCTCACTCGCACTACGCCACTCTGGCTGGCACCCGACCATACATCAGTGAATATCCTGTTTTTACGTTCTCCCCTCCCCTCCCCTCTCCCCATCCCTTTCAGCCTTTTACTCCACCTCCCACCTCATTTCACGGCTGAAGAGCTTGATTCCAAAATGGAATATTATCCACTACTTTAGTAAGGTGTCACCTACTGTATCTGATCAGTGGTTCTCAAACATTTGAATTTCAAGGAATGTAAGTACGGGTACATTTGGTTCCATTCGTTACAGCAGACCCTGTAAGGGTCCATTTAAACCCACCTCCAAGGAACCCAGAACCCATTTTGAGAACCACTGTATTATCGGGATTTGTTTTTCGCGTATACATTTTTTCAGGGTCATGAGTAAATATCCCTTTTTCTTGTTCCTATGGTTTTTTTTATCCCCCAAAATTCATTATTTTCGTGAGTTAAAAACAAATTATAATGTTAAAAAAAAGAAAGAAAAATGTATCCATTCATTAGAAGGGAAAAAATACTTTTAAGAAGTAGTGAAAATAGCAGAACTACAAGCTCACATGTCACATCTCGACGTGTTGTGAGCTTGCAGATCGGCTTTTTTCACTAGTTTGGGTCCCGGGGAGACCTCTTTGGGTCTCGAGCTAAACAGTTTGGGAACCACTGTAAATTAGATGATTGATGTGAAATTAAACCTTTGTCCACAAAAACTGTAATGTTCAGACAATTACAGCTACTTTTGTTTTCTCACATGCATATATAACATTTTGGAATTAAACCCTTACCCCTTTTCCTCATGCTCTTAATTCATTTTCTTGCTCAGTATGCTAGGGTGGTGGTGTTTTATTGAACTTGATAATGCAGCTGTGTTGGCTAGCTAAGCTAAATTAAACATGCAGTTTTATTGCAATTGCAATTATCACTACCATCCACTGAGCTGAAGTTAGTTGTTTTTATCATTGCTGATTCCTTTTCTGGCTGAGCTTTCTGTTAGCTACCTTTCACTCTAACTTCCCGTAGATCATTACGACTTAGCAATAGGTGCTTTGGAACAGCAGCTGACCTGAAACTGTACAAACCATGTATCATACTCACACTCATCAGGTGCTCTTCTTGTGTACCCTTTCTTACTAGTCTGTGTGGGTCGTTGGGTACACACAGACTAGTAACCCTAACCAGTACAATATGTTGTTCTGACATGCATTGAACTTTGTCCTAACATGTCTTCCCCCATTTTGACCAGCGCATCTCTCACTCCCCAGTCCAAGACACATGGCTCTCCCATCCTACCCTCTATCTGTTTCTACCTCTGTCTTCCTTCCTCCTCAACCTCTCCTCTCCTGTGGGCATCTTATCCGGGGGTTAACGGAATGACCGGCGCTGTGTCGTCACCTTCCGACCACCAACCCTCTCATGCGTGTTTTTATATGTGTTGTCACTCCTCTAGCTCCGCCCTCCTCATCTGGCCCTCCCTCTGCACTCACACCTGGAGGCAGCTCCACGCTGTCCAAGAAGAGGCCTCCACCCCCTCCCCCCGGACACAAACGCACCCTATCTGACCCACCCAGCCCGCTCTCCCACAGTCCACAAAGTAGAGGGGGTGAGACTCATAACCACAGCACATACAGCAGACCTGGTGTCGACCTAGCATGGGCTTCTAAGTTCAGATTTATACTTTGTCATACAGATCTTTGCTCGATTAGTTTTTGTTGAACGATGCGGTTGTATGATGAAGTTTAAATTATAATTAGAACGCCTTTCTTCAGTGCAAAGGTGTGTTGGAAAATCATCTTTTATGGGGTTGTTATCCTACACTTCAGCTGGAACCGACTTGGAGCCCACTTTGCCCCACGTGTGTTTAATGATATAGATGTTATCATTTGTCTCATGTGATGTTAACTTAAGTGCTTTTTCTGTCACACACAATGCCCACCAAATAAATAGCTTACACTCAGTGGATTTAACCAATGTTAGCACATGGAAAGCTCAGCCAGACAACTTCCCCTCTTTATTTTATTTTTTTTAATTTGGACCATTTTATTTTGCCATTTTTATTCTGCTATGGTAAAGAATTGTATATTTACCCATGTCGATGTTAATATTTCAGGAAGTGATTCCACCCCTCCTCCCATCAACAAGATGTCTCCTGTTTCTAACAAGTTTGAAGGCATTCCGCAGCCGCAAAGGTATTACACACACGGTACCGGTGGATGAATCCCTGGCTTTGCCGGATAGTGAACTTTGCTGATAGATCTTTCTGAAAGCTTTTCAGATCTCTATGGAAAGGTCTAATGTCACAGTAATGTCAGTCTGTTTTGTAACTATTCTCCAATATCTGTTAGATAACTCAATTGATTTGCAATCGATGATGAGGGTCATGATGGCCCCATCCTTGCTGTGATTTTTCATTCAATGTGATGCACGTTTGTTTCCAGCACTACAGCAGCAAACACAAAGTCTACACTTGGTCCAAGGGTTCTTCCAAAACTACCTCAAAAAGGTATAGACGTTACTGAAAAGTTGCTGCTTGTCTAGTGTCTACGACTAGTCCTCATTATAATGTGTTTATTATTAACATTATTTCTATTTGTAAACTCACAGCCTTAACTAATTTGATGCAGAATTGACCGTATGCTGCTTTTCCCTCCCAAGTGGCGCTGCGGAAAATCGATACCATACACCCGTCTATGGACAAACCTAGCCTTCCACCAGAGGTTTTCCAGAAGTCCCCGCCAGGGTCCGAAACCCCGCTGAAGGCTGCTCCTCCGGCCGAAAAGCCTCAACCGGGGGACCTGCCCCCCAAGCCTCAGCCCTCCGAGCTTCCCCCAAAACCTGGTGAGCTGCCCCCCAAGCCTCAGCTCTCTGACCTCCCTCCTAAGCCTCAGTTGGGAGACCTCCCGCCGAAACCCCAGCTCAAAGACCTCCCCCCCAAACCTCACCTGTCGGACATTCCCCCTAAACCCGGGACGGCCGAGCCACCGAGTCCCCGGGCCCCTCCCGGAGAGCCCGCCCCGAAGCCTCAGCCTCCTCAGCCTCAAGCTCAGCCTCAGCCGCAGCCGCCCGACTCGCCGTCACCCAATCAGCAGCAAGCTAACACGACACCCTCGTCTCCGCAACAGGCTAGCGAGGACACCAACGGGAGCCCACCGGGAACCACGGACACACCTGTGCCTCTCCCGAGAAAGATAAACACGGTACACACAACATTTTGATTGATTGAATACTGTATTAGTCTAACATTTTAACTGCACAATGTACAGTCAGACATTTGGACACAATATCTCATCGCAGACTAGCAAAGTGTGTTGGAATTATGGTCTTTAGGCTGAGTAGACTAATCAGTTTGTTTTGGAAGGTCGGTTTTTTAAGTAACCCTGACATTGAGATCTTGGAGAACCAAGACGTTCACTTCTCTGTTAGAAACATAATCTCATAAGAATCTTTGTGGAATAATGCACAGGGACAATATTTTACAATATTCAATAAATAATTTGTTGTCCAGGGCAAGAGCAAAACTCGGAGGGTGAAGACCATCTACGACTGCCAGGCTGACAATGATGACGAGCTGACATTTGTTGAAGGAGAGGTAATCATAGTGACTGGAGAAGAGGACCAAGAGTGGTGGGTAAGGACAGCTCCATGACTTCTATCCTATAGATATATACATTATTGCTCTTGCTAGTCAGACTATTTTGGATTCTGCATAGCATACTGTACATTTTCTAACTTTTTGTGTTTTTTCGTAAATTAATGCCCTTATGTGATCATAGCACAGCGTCACATGAAAGCAAAAGTAGAAGATCCACAAGCTTGATTGTTGATCTGTTACTTTTGCTATTTTAGAATTTGAATCCTGAAAAGTAAACATGTTTTGGCTTTTTTATGCATTCCTCAGTCCAACATCCTTGCATAGTGGACTGCATATATTAGCAATAGAAACCATTCTGAACATCATCGAATAGAAGGACAAACGTTGAACGTTGAATGCTAAATGGTGCTCTTATTTGTTTCTGATATGCTTTCTGTGCTCTCTCTCTCTCCCTCCCTCTCCTTTTTAGATCGGGCACATCGAGGGGCACCCGGAGCGAAAAGGGGTGTTTCCCATGTCTTTTGTGCACATCCTGAGTGACTGACAGCCAGAAAAGACTTGCACTAAGCCTCTACCCTCATTGGAGGGGTCTTGTATATAGCTGCCGTAACGCCCTAACCCCCCCTGTCCCGAGACAAGCATTCTAGAAGGAAAACAATGAAGAAACCCAAGTAGGCTCATCTGGCCATGCTTGCCACAACATCCACGTTGTACAAACTATGTGTGTATTCTTCCTCTTACCAGTATTATCTTAACCCCCATAGCATGGCTATGATGAAGCCACTCTCAAAACCCTTAGCACTTACCTAAAATATATGTTTATGCTGTCACTGTGTATATATGTATGTAAATATATATATTTGTGTGTGAAGTGTATATACATGTTTTATTGTACAAAACATGTACAAGTATAACATTGCTCTCTACCTGTTGGATTAAGCATCAGGGCAGTGGAGTTTGAATTTTATCTGTATTAATTTTACTGGCCATTAAGTAATTACCAGCTTACAAGAGGACAAAATGGGGAAACAGAATGTGAAATACGTCATGTCACTCTGTGTCTTGCATCCCTGTTAACCAACCACCGGCTTAACCAGACTGAAGAGGCAGAAACAATCTCCCTCTGATTGTCCCAAAAAATATTAAGAAAACCTTCATTCAATGTATTCCTTGTTCTTGCTTGCTTTTGTGTGTGTGTGTGTGTGTGTACACGTATTATGATTGTTTTACAGTATAGAAACCTGCTGCTACTGTGTGGTGGAATATCAACCTTGTGGGGTTCACTCACAGGTCACTAATTGTACTTGTTACACTGTTCACCTTAGGTATCCTCTGCGTGTGAACTTCATGTCATCTCCACAGTCCTTAAGACCCATCTGTGCATGGTTTAAAAAATGACTGGAATAAATCGAGCGAGGAGTGCTGCATATTTTTGACACTCGCCTCAGGGTTTGAAGAGCCACTGTCATGCAGGACTTACATGCCTGCTGCTATTGCCACTATTGTTGGAAGCTCAACAAATGTCATCTTAGCAATAAATTGAGGAAATTATTCTCAGATGGCCTAACGTTCAAATATTTTATGAAACTTGATTGACCTGTGCTCAACTCCTGTCTTGTTTCACATAATGGGTTTATACCACTCATGAACTGTTGAAATTTGATTTATAGACTAGGGTTAATGTCATCAAAACAGCCACAATCCTTGTAAATGTCAGTATGTTAGTTTCAGTACACTCCATCCACAGGTACAATTGTGCATCAAACTTGTCTGTTATAGGATTTAGGTGAACTTGGTGATGAAACACCCAGTTTCACACACCAACTGCAGTTCCAGTGTAAGAAAACCTATCATTCCATTGTATCATTAAAAGTGCTGTACTATGTGAATCTTGTCTTTTGTGTCAACCAACAATGAAAAGTGAGCCAATTCTAGTCAGTTTGCCATGATAAGGCTAGTGTGGGCCAATCTAGTTTCCCCTCACTGCATCAGCCAGATAACATGACTTCTCAAAGGGTGCGTTTGGAAATGCACTCATGGAGTGTGGTCAGTGTGCCTTATTTACGAAAGACCACAGCTGTGATGCATTCACTTCAGGTAGGGTCGCTCAGTGCGGGTGCACTGGACTTTCGAACAAGAGCACAGCACACCAGTGCGTTCAGGGCGCATTTCCGAACGCACCCAAAGACAAGCAACCTAAGCAAGATCATGGTAGCTTGCAGTCATTCAAAATGGCAGATATACAAGCTCGGACAAAGCTCACCCAAGCTTGTACTCAAAGTCTTCCATTTTTTAGAACTACTGTACACAAATGTTCTAAATCCTACGTACCATTGACCAATGCTTTTTAAAATGTCATGAAAGGAACCAAACGAGATAGATTACAGGTTGTTGCAAATACACCCTCATGTCATTTAAAACAGAATTAAGATCCAGATGAAAATTAAGTTCCATTGTGTGCTTTATTTCTGAAGGTTTCAGGTTCTCAAACTTAGGCCATCCATTTCCATAATCCTCAGGATATAACAGTAAAATAAAACAATTCAATCTTTAAAGAACCTTAACAATGTGTCACAACACAAATATACAACTTACTAAAATGATATACACTGCAGTGATAAAACTTATTACACACTTGGGACTTTTAGTAGTAAAACAAACTTATTTACACTTTGACTCATGTGCAGTGCTTAACCAAAATGATAATACCACAATTTGTGGTAAAATATCCAACTTATTTAGACACTTTCAATTTAGATCCTTGGTCCTTCTCCACCGACTTGATGACCCCAACGGCAACGGTCTGTTTCAAGTCCCTTGCTGCAAATCGACCTGGGGAGCAATCAGATGCATACAGTCAATTTAACAGATTAAATGCAGGTCAAATTAAGTGCCTCATCTTCAATGGTAAAAAGTTTAGACAAGGGGTAAGTCAGCCCAAGGCAGTTCTGATCTAAAATGCAACCAAATACAGTACCCAAGGAGGGATATGTGAAGAAGCTCTCCACACATAGGGGCCTGTTGGGGACCAGTTTGACCGTAGCAGCATCTCCAGACACCAGTGTCTGTGGCAGGTCCTCCAGCTTCCTCCCAGAGCGCCGGTCCAGCTTCTCCCTCAACTCGGCAAAGCGACAGGTCACATGGGTAGTGTGGCAGTCCAGGACAGGAGAGTACCCAGTCTTGATCCTCCCTGGGTGATTCAGAATTATGACCTTTGGAAAGAGAAACAAGTGTCACTTAAACTAGGCAGAACTCGCAAGAAACTGGTTGAGACGAGTCCTCGTCTGTACCTAGAAGGCCTGCATTGTACAGTGTACCAACCTGAGCCACAAAGCTGCTGGCATCAGCGGGAGGGTCTTGTTGGGCGTTGCCAGCCACATCCCCACGCCGGAGGTTCTTCACAGACACGTTCTTGATGTTGAAGCCGACGTTGTGTCCTGGCAGTGCCGTCTGCAGGCCCTGGTGGTGCATCTCGATAGATTTGACCTCGGCAGTGAGCTTGGCAGGTGAGAACATCAGGGTCATACCAGGCTTGAGGATGCCAGTTTCAATCTTGCCTACTGGCACTGTTCCAACACCTGTATTGCAAAGACAGGATTGATAAAACTCTAGATATTATACCCAGCAGTAAAATGCCATGCACACTTCAATGAGAAAGGTACCCTTCAAAAAGCACCATTACTGACCTCCAATCTTGTAGACATCCTGCAGTGGCAACCTCAGGGGCTTGTTGATGGTGCGTACTGGAGGGTGGATGGAGTCCAACACTTCCAGGAGGGTTCTCCCACACGCATTCCCCTCCTTGCGCTTGACTTTCCACCCTTGGAACCAGGACATCTGTAAACACATGATGTGTCAAATACAAGTACTGAGGGGGTCAGGTATGGTACAAAGTTTTATTTAATCTACCTTCTGAGTTGCAGTGATCATGTTCTCCCCAGTCCACCCAGAGATGGGAACGAAAGGCACCGTGTTTGGGTCGTAGCCGATCTTCTTGAGGAAGACGTTGACACTCTTCACCACTTCGTCGTAGCGTTTCTGGCTGTAAGGTGGCTCAGTCACGTCCATCTTGTTCACGCAAACAATGATTTGCTTGACGCCAAGCGTGTATGCCAGTAAAGCATGCTCTCTGGTTTGGCCATTTCTGGAGATGCCAGCCTCAAACTCTCCCTTTGCTGCGGAGACCACCAGCAGTGCGACATCAGCCTGTAATGACATCAATTAGTTGGATTCGGAAACACAACAGTGGTGGAAGTAGGCTACTCAAAATGTGGTTTAAAGTAAAACAGTATTGACATCCCAAATGTATTAAAGTGCAGTGCAAAATATAAACAGTAGGAATTTCTTCTATAGCAGTCAAAGTGTAATTGCATTTTATTGTAAATTGTAGCCATAATTAGTTCACTTTACATACACATGCTGGTGAAATTGGGCTAGTTTCAACTGATACTCATTACATGCTGGGTAGCTTGACTTTAGACCAATCAATGTCATGTTTAGTAATGACTCATGAATCAAGTTGTAAAACATACATTTGCCTCAAATGTTGATGTAGCTAGTGTGCACCTTGACTTTTATGAACTCGAAAACGTGCATGCTGAAACGTTAGTGCTCGCCACTCACTTGTGATGTCCCGGTGATCATGTTCTTGATGAAGTCGCGATGCCCGGGGGCATCGATGATGGTGATGCTGTATTTCTGCGTGTTGAATTTGAGCAGCGATATGTCGATGGTGATTCCTCGCTCCCTCTCGGCTTTCAGCTTGTCCAACACCCAGGCATACTTGAAGGAGCTCTTCCCCATCTGCAAGAAGTAGAAATGCCACCTTAATGGAGTTTGCAATAAATATCTGAATATGTACTCGATTTAATTAAATGAGAGCCATCATCTTACCGTAGCTGCAGCTTTCTCAAACTTCTCGAGTTTTCTTTGGTCGAAGCCGCCACATTTGTAGACGAGGTGACCAGTTGTAGTGGATTTACCACTGTCCACGTGGCCAATGATGACCACGTTAATGTGAGTCTTTTCAGTTGCCATTTTCTAAGCGTTTTTCAATTAACTCAAGACAAATGAGTTGTAGAACTTTGATGTAACAGCGATGATCAAACTTCAGCTTCTATTCACGAAATGGTTTCCCACTTCCTAGCACAGATATTGAGAGAAGCTTTATAGGACAGCTGAAGGTGGGAGGTGGCACTACACACCTGCTGGCATATGAGTTAATGATGACAATCAATTGATGAATGACAGGTGTATTTACTTGACCTAATTCAATGTGGCGTAGTGATGAGAATTACAGAGGCTTCTATGGCTATATTCATTTTCTGATAGTAAACCGCCTAATCATATAGGGGTGTCCCAGGGCCATATATAGTGGATCTTTATAGTATTAAAACAGAAAATATATTTTATGTTTTTTGGAGCTGGAGAGATACAGGAAGAGACCCCTATTGGACAAACACTCTGGTCCCCATCAAAATGTATGTTATACAGCATCAGAATCATTAAACCACTTTCTCCATATTTCTTTACTTTTCTTTCATTTTAATTCTGGGGGGTCCCCCAATTTGGCCAGTTTTTTTTTAAATAATTTGTCCAGTTTTTTTAATAATAGGCCTATAGGTTAATTACTTTCGAGGCAGTAGGTCTTTTAATTTAATTTATTTCATTATTATTATTATTGTTATTGTTTTGTTATTGTTATTGTTATTGTTATTGTTATTGTGTGTTGTTTAAAAAGGTCTTAAAAGTCCTATTACATTATCTGTCACTTTACTGTCATCTACTGAGAACTCCAGCCTAGCCCCACTTTCGGATCTGCTGGCTGGGGTGATGTGAACTGTGAACTGTGAAACCCCCCCCCCCCCTCCCCCCACCAATGCCCTCCACTCATGTGCGTGGGGACCCCCCTGGGGCTCCGGACCCACAGGTTGAGAACCACTGCTCCAGACCACAATGACGCTCAATAACTAACCCGGAAATAGGGACAGCGATGCAAATGGCTTTTCTTTGAGCTGCTACTACAGTACTATAGCGTGGTGGCGTCGGGACGTTGTCCACCGTTTCTCTACGATCAGCATCTTAAGGTAAGAGAATGATCTTCTTTTATTTAATTGTGTACTTTATTCACGTCAAAGTCGTGTTTCGTAACATAATTCCTCCACTTCCCACCAGTTGCCATTCAATCGCACTTGATTTTTGAGTAGAGAGAAAGAATGCATAAACGTGTCGGGTCGAAATTAAATCACATTGAATGATTTAAGCGATACGTTGACATATTATAAATATACACCTTTTAGAATATCTATTGGGCAAAAATGTTTGATTTGCCATAACTCCCCGTTTAACACAGAACATTCAGAATCAGATGGCACGTCATGGTAACGTTTACAGTTTATGACCCATATCAGGTTATCAGTCCATCTGTGACTCAAATGGCTATATAGTGTAGTACAGAATTCTAATAAAACGGTATTATGATTATGACTAAGGTTATTATGATTTGTTTATATTGTAGATCGTAGAATAGATTATCTTTCAGATCAGTATAAAACATGCACATTTTCACAGCTGATCGATCCATGGGCAAGTCCTTTTAATAAGCATAACTGATAATAACTGTCCATAAATCCATGCATGATAGGCTATAATCATGTGTTCATTTCAGATCTTTACGTTTCACCTTTACAGTTTATATGTATATCCTTGAATCAAAACTGTATATTGATAGATTAGATTCTGACATTTGCATATCAAACGAAAGTAAAAGTCATCCTCTTAGATCGTCTTGATCCAAGGCTACAGTTTAGCTAAATCTAAATAAGAGATGTTAAAGTGGAAGTCAGCTCTCCAGGAAGCAAATAGTGTAGGCTGGTCAGTGCATGGTAGAAATAGTTACATGAAGAATGTGCACTAAAGGAATAGTGGACAGTGGTCTGTGGGCACCTTGATGTACAATTGGCTATTTGGTCCAAAATGTTAAACAAAACATTTGGAAAACGGTCTTAACAAGTAATGTAAAGTATACATGATTAGAACACGATTGATCATTTGACAATGAATGGCTAATATTTGTACAACTTGCTTTGTAAACCTGTTTGTAGCAAGTTGAAGAATAACATTTAGACACACACACACACACACACACACACACACACACACACAAACACTATATATATACGGTATATATATTCCTGCACATACAAAAGTGTTTAAGAATCTTGATTCACTTGAATCAATCAATTCAGTCGAATCAATCACTCGACAACAATACACAGAGTGTATATATATATATATATATATATATATATAACCATTGGCCTGCCCTATACCAATAACTTTTGACCAGCACTTGCAGCCAATAGTCATAGAGTGGCACTAAAGTGATATGGTGCAAACATGCTGATTGATGTTCATATGAAGAAACACTGGAAATAAAAGTTATGCAGAGCTGACAAGTGAGACCTGACATCTGTTGCAATTCAGTGGAAAAACTAAGCCTTTTCCCTGAGGCTATTCTTCAGAGCTATACACTATAATCTGAAAGTAGGACATTATTGTCTGTTTTTCTTCAGCCGATTTATTGGTCATATTGTACCACTGACCCAGTTATTTTGTTGCACTGTGAACAAACGAGGTTAGTATAACTATTCAACATTGATTAAGATACATATGCTCATTATTAGGTGAGTTGAATAGGGAGTCTACTAAGCTGAAATACAGTTGTCATGATTAAACATTTTGATCTGTTTGGATTTGGATAATATATATGTATTTCTTTTGTCAGTTGTCATATCCTGTACTGTATTTACCCAGTCATACAGCGTTTGACTGACGTTGAAGAAAGTGTAGCCTATTCTCTTGATCACGCCCAGTGTTGAGAGGCAGAGCAACAGAAAATACTGTAGGTGGCTCTCTGTCTCTCTCAGCCTATCTCTCATCCTCGTACGTTTTCCTTTATTACACGGGCGATTGTGGTTGTGTTCTACCACCACTGCCATCACAATGTGACTCCAGGGTTTTGCGCTCACGCTCAGCTTCTATTTTGTAAGTACACCGTCACCGTGTTATTGATGTCAAGAGCAACACCTGTTAACCCATTCTGACCTGAGATCAGATTCATACCAGGTTTCCACTGGACACACACTGGTCTGATGAACCCATTCTGACCTGAGATCAGATTCTAAAAATGTCAGTCGTTCTTCGAATTTTTCAAAAATAGCAGACCTACAAGCTCGTATCGCGCCACTCGGTGGCGCGATATGAGCTTGTAGATCTGCTATTTTTCAATAGCTAAAGCATAACATGATGCCAACACCAAAATGGGTGCCCGGTCAGAATGGGTTAATAGTGTTTCAAAGCACATGCATGGAGGCGTGTTGGTAGAAGCCTACTGTGCAAGTTATTAACTACTATTAGCCTATATATTGTAGTTATTTTATTGCCGACAGTTTAATTCAACTATCAATATGATGATAACTGCGCAGCACGGGCATGTGTCAGCACAGGCATGGTCTTAAAATAGCTGCTCTGTGAGATGAAGGACACTGACGGTTTGCATGCATAAATGAATGAATGAGTTTGTAGACTAGAGATGTACAGTAGAGGTTGCCTATCTGATTAGGACTGCTAATTGACTGAATGTCGGCATGCCACGCAGTGCTGCCATGCCGGTTATCCTTTGAAATGTCTCTCTCTGTAATATTTACACATACTTCCACACTGTCATCATCAATCACTAAGTGTGGCACGCCTGCAAACGTCAGTAACTTTAATCAGGGAGTCTCTGTCAATGTTGCTTTACAGAATGGATGGAGAAATGTCGACCCTTTCACCCACTGAAGTGTTGCAATTGGCTAAAATATTTCTTAATGGCTTGTTTGGAAATCCGCTGCAAGCCTGCAACACTTTGGATAATTTTTTGACTGACTGAACCCAAATCACCCACAATTAAATGGCACTCTGTGTGTGTGTGTGTGTGTGTGTGTGTGTGTATCCCCTGGTTATTTTTAGATTTCAGTAGTTGAAGTGGTCAAACTAGCAAAACTTTACATATTGTAATTGTAATTGTGGCTCCTTTCACAATTATTTCACAAATCACACATTAGTACACCATTTTTCAGTCGTGACATTTTATTTTGCTAGTCCATGAAGTTATATCAGTCAAGGAATACAGGAGTAGGAGTGTGTTGTTGGGGATTCAAAGAAATGTGAGGGAGTTGCAGTGCTCCTGGTTACAGCATATTGCTCTCTCTCTACTCATTCTCCATTGCATGTCTGTGCTTGTCCACAACAAGCTGCTGCCGTGTTGAAATGACACACTTGATTCACCCAGTAGAAAGTCTACTGGTTCCACTCCAAACTAGGTCTGATCCTGCTACACTACACTAGTCTGCTGTATCATCGTAATTACATGCACCCATTGCACCATCTGATTTCCACATTTCCATTATTTTGCAAGGCCATGGGTTTCTTTCTTGTCTAATTTGTTTTCTTGTGTATTATCATGGTATAAATTACTTGGCTCTTGTATCTTGTAGGGTGAGATGGATAGGCCTGCCTTTTTTGGGCATTATACAAATGATAGTAGGAGTTTGGCACTTCCCTGTGCAGACCTGAGAGTCTGACACGCTGCTGTACAGAATGCAAAGAGACTTATGGAAGGATTTGCTGAAGGCTTCTTCTTGTGTTTTTATTGTGATATGGATCTCCCTTGGGTCTGAAATGAAGATTGAATTGAATTCACCATATTCACACACGCTGACAGCTTGACACTCAGACTGCCATTTTGCAAATATGACATGAGAGAAAAATGGCTGGTGTTTGAATATAGTCAATTGAATCTATAGTCCTTAGTCCTATACCTTTTTAGCTAAATGAATGACTCAAAATAATTGAAATTAGACATTTGCCTGGGGGCTCAAACTAGTGAAAATAGCAGCTCTGCAAGCTCACAACACAGAGCGAGGTGACATGTTGTGAGCTTGTAGATCTGTTTTTTACTACTTTTTAAACATTGTTTTTTATTTATGGAAATTATTTTCTTATTTAATATATATATATATATTAATGATACAGTGCTGTAGTTCTACTATGAAGTGAGCAAAGGAGTGAGGCTCTCGCTGTGTTGCTTTTGATGGGGGCGTTTTGATGTCCGTGTGTGTGTGTGTGTGTGTGTGTGTGTGTTTAGAATGTGCACGTCTCTGATGTGTATGAGGCAGTATTGTGTGTGTGTGTGCTTTAGAATGTGCACGTCTCTGATGTGTATGAGGCAGTATTGTGTGTGTGTGTGTGCTTTAGAATGTGCACATGGCTAGACTGACAACATTGAGCATCCCCCTCTCAATGTTCTCACTTCCCTCTGAATGTTGCAGCCTTCTGTAGTAGCCATGAGAAGAAGAGGGAACAAAATAAAATACCATAGCATGTTTTGCCTGTGGGTCTGCCTTCAAACAGCAACACGTTTCTGTATGTGTACAATACTTTGCATAGGAACACAAGGATATAAATACTAAATAGCATCACTTAAAAAAAAAAAGAGAACTAAAGCCGTCATTCATTCATGTACAGAACAGAATCATCTCCATTTATTTTTAGCTATGGCTTTCTAACCCACTAGGGCAGGCAACCAGCCTTCATATAGAGATCCTATTCTCTAAAAATATAGTTGTCTCACAGTGAATCTGGCAATGCATCAGCCACGGTGTTATGACCTCTGTGCAAAAAAAAAAGAAGCTTACATTTGTATCCTGATGGTGATGATGATTTATTTATATATTTATTGTATGATTGGACAGTAATCCAGGCATTATGTCGACCGCCTACGCGTTAGTTGGTGGACACCATCCGTGCAGGGATTCTGCTACAGATGGCGAGTCAGCAGGTGACGAGAATTCAGCTTTCACACGACTGCTGCCTTCACTGCCCACGCCACAGCAACACTCCCAGTCCCATCTAGCCTGGTGTTATAAAGCTGTCCTGAGGAGAACATTTACATAGAAGACTTTATTTGACTAAACTGAAACTCTGAGGTTTGCACTTTTCTAATTATTATTATAATTGCGACCGTAGTTTTACTTTGCAATAGGAGTTATAATTTTTCATATGGAGAAGGGCATAGAAGAAAAGTGCCTGCTCTGCATAAGGATTTGTTATCCATGTGCTTGACAACATGGGAACACTGAAGGAGGTCCCCAGTCCCCCCACACGACATAGATTGTATCGATGACCTCATTGGTGTGTTGCATACTGAAGTGAACATATGTTCTGCAGTTCTCAGCACGTCAACACACAGGCTCCAGCAGGCATACACATGTTCCCCACGTATTGACCTCTCTCCAATGCGGCTGAGGAAATTAAAAACAAATTGTTTTTTTTGCTCTTATTTCATGTCGGCCCGATTGATCTTACAGATTGTTTGATAGTCAGTAGTTATGTTTTATCTTTCCTCCAGCCAAACCAATTTCTGCACTGTAATGGAAAACTGGCTATGATGTGGTGTGTGGTGTCCCTCTGAATCAATAAAGGTGTCGTACTGCAGAGTACAAGAAGCCTCCTGGGTTATTATTGGTGTTGTTTTGTTACGGCCCAGTTCACACAGGATAGAAACTGCTTATTGTCGAGTATCACACAAAAACAATTTATTAGCCGAGGCCGCAGGTTACGGTACTACTAGCAAAGAAAATGTCCGTTTTGATCTATCCGTCAGTTAGCCCTGTGGTTTTCAAAGTGTGGTCCAGGGACCCTCAAGATTTCCTTGAGTTCCAAGTGGACCCTTAAGGCTAGTCCAGACCAATGCAACTATTATCCCCAAATGGCTCCGGTCTGCAACTGGTCAGTCCAGACCACTGCAACAGTCTCTACAGCGCTTTTGTTGCTAGGAGTTTCATTGGTGTAAACTGGCCTGAGTGAGAGTCACTTATAACCTGGGGACTGGGGTGTCCTTGAAATCAAAGTATGAGAATCACTGAGTGTGTTAGCCTGTGTTTTCTTCAGTTATTCGTTTATGCCCCCATGTTATAGGATGTCATAATATCAAAGGTAGTGGACACTGGACAACTCCCTGGTTAGGGGTTCTGAGCTCCTGTCGTTAGTTGGGTGTTTTTACCTAACAGATTATTTGTAATTCCTGAGCAAACTTCAGTCTCACTCTCCACAAATTCCTCTCTCTATCTCTCCAATATCCACAATCGGAGAGCACAATAATCATCCGAAGGACACATGAGTGGTTCTTGTCAATATGCCGCTATGAAACCAATAGTTTTTAAAGAGACGTTCTTCAGTATGAGACGGCATTTTGCCTGACTATCTTACGTAACATTACAAACGGGCGTTCCCTAGGAAACATGGTGTTTGGCAGTCAGACAATTATACCTAGCCTCCTTTTTATAGATACCTGGGATCATGAAGCCATACATGAGTTCGGCAAAAGCACTTTCATTACAGATAGCTAGGGATGCTCTGATCAGGTTTTTTGGGACCAATACCGATCACTGATTGTTTTTCTCATGATCGGCCGATAACGAAAGGTCCGATCCTGATATTGATCTTGTCAAATGTTATTATATTATATGTCAAAACCCACATCAAAACTGTTCCTGTGTGTGGAGAGGAAGATGCAAAATTATGTTATACTATACAGTATATCTGATTGACATTTATACCACTTAAATGGTGTAAAAGATCAGTTTCTCCAGATAGGGTAAATTGCTGATCACAGATAGGGTAAATTGCCGATCAAAGATAGGGTAAATGCCGATTACCGCTCAGAGTGAATATCGGCCGATCACCGATCGCTGGCCGATTATCGGAGCATCTCTAATTACAGAGCCAGTCCAACCAGCCTGAATGTTTTTCAGGCCATGGACCCTGAGAGATGAAGCAGGGGCCTACCACTACATTATTAGGGACTTTAAGCAACGATGGTTTTCAGGACGGCTCCGCTAGGCGCTAGTCACGCCTATGACGCCGTCGCCGTAGCTGTCAAAATCGTTAAGCAAACAGCTGTCGGCGATGGCGACATTGGTACCCATGGTGACTATGCAGCATGTGTCAAACAAACTTTTTTTCTTTTAAAACACCCAGTCACGCGTCAGCTAACTTGTCGATATTGCTTAATTCTTACATGCACTGGACATGATCAGCAGTGGAAAGAGGAAGGTGCTGGAGCAATTAGTATTATTTCTTCATTCAGAGCATGCCAACACATTACACAGCATAAGAGAGGTGATGGAGCAATCGGTGTAAATGTATGACAGCTATAATTTCAATAAACATGGTTATGACATGGATGTAAGTGTAGGTTCTTCTTCAAAAAGGGTTCCTATCACACAAAGACTTGGCAGCTCCCCTGTAGTAAACACTGAGGAACCTCTAGGTGTCTTGGACACCCTGTTGTAGAGAGTCTGTGTGTGTGTGTGTGTGTGTGTGTGTGTGTGTGTGTGTGTGTGTGTGTGTGTGTGTGTGTGTGTGTGTGTGTGTGGAGGAAGGGAAGAATGTTTAGGCCTGTCACAAAGATGCAAAATGATATATTATTATACCACTTAAATGGTATAAAAGATCGGTTTCTCCAAATCCAGTAAATTTCCGATCACAGGTAAATTACCGATCGAGTCATTTGGAGTGAATATCGGCCGATCACTGATCGGTGGCCGATTGATAGGAGCATTCTCTAATATATGACAGTCTGGTTTACAAGTAAGTAACATTATTAAAATGTGCCGCTGGCTCACTGTCCCTCTTATCCATCTCTTCATTGAAACAGATCTGTCTACAGTCTAGACAGATCTGAATCAGATCTTAACTTTGTTTTTATTTGTCCCAGAAAGGATCTATACTAATTCCATAGACGACTGGCTTAGTTTCCAACAGCCCCAAGAACCATGGTGTTGGCTCTCATTCAAGGCACACATTACAGCGGCCACTCACTCTCAGTCAATTCTATGGGTTTACACTCTATGGGCCTGATTCTTCAACGCGTTTACGCTGATATAATGACGTGAAGCTAGCGGAAAGGCATTTACGTGGATTTCCCACATTAATTTGGAATTCATGGAAATGGCCGTGAACTTGACGCTCACGTAGGTTGGTCGGAAACTCCGTAAAATCCTGCGGGACCTCTTTAGGTGGCGGACGAATTTACGGATATATTCAGAAGGCTTTAGTCTTCATGCTGAATCAATAAATAGTTCCCAAATCGCAGATAAAATATGTAGGCATGTGTCCCGACCCTATAACATTGTTCAGCACATTAAAAAATTATATATAAAAGCCGAGTGCACTTGCACTTGTATGCCTATATGCATGCATTCTAGAGGCAAGTCCCATAAGGAAACTGGCAAACTGCCCCTGCAAGCGACACATTTTTATTTATTTATTAGGATATTTCTATAGCATGCGCGATTGCGCTGCTCACTTGACAGCCTTCTCTAGGCTACTGGCAGTGCAATGTGAGCTTGTAGATCGGCTCCCGTGGACTCGCGCTGCATGTTAAAAAACAAACTCACAATTATAATAAGAACATAGGCCTACACTTATCTGCATTCTGCACTGTACGAATCCAACGTTGTTTAGTGTGTGTTAGTGTTGTTTAGTGAGTCAGTTCTCTGACTGTCGGTGTGTGTGTGTGTGTGTGTGTGTGTGTGTGTGTGTGGGGCGGACAGCAGCATGCGGCCGCTGAACCGAGTCCAATCTGGGTGAAATTTACATTGGAAAATTAATATAACGACGCGGTGAGCCCGGCAAGGACAGAACACGGCCCGGCCCGACTGTTATATGGTCTATCTATGGCATTCTATGGTTCACAGACATGCTGGTCTGACAGACAGACAGCAGTCACGACGAGGGCTATAAATCCACATTATGGCATCAGCGCGTGCAATTTGGCCAGTCAGTTTTAAGCCAGCTCACCTTAATTAATTATAATATGGGCAACGTTGTAGCTGTGCAGGCTATATGCTGTAGGCTACTACATTGATCTCATCATGAGATTAATCAAGTTTGCGTGTGTGTGTGTGTGTGTGTGTGTGTGTGTGGGGTGGGGGGGGGGGGGGGGGGGCAGACAGCAGCGTGCTGCCGATCCGATTCACATTGGAAAATGAATGGGCTATATAGCCCTGTATAAAAAATAGAAGACCACATTAGCCTGGGAGGCGGCCTTTTTTCCGACAGCATTCTAATAATGAATTGCATTTTTATAGCGCTTTTCCAAGTGCTCAAAGCGCTTTACAATGGTTCATTCATTCATACATTGGGAGGTGAAGCGGCGAACAGTCGACGCCAGCGTCCTCACTTCTAGCCGACGGGGCAACGGTCCGCTCCACAGCTCCACATTCGCTGCTGCGAAAAAGCGATGGTCCGACACGCGCTGCTCCCGTGCTTGCAAATATGAAGGACAGACTTTATAATCATGTATTGATATTGATCACATGCATGGATGCCACACACAGAATAGTTTAACTCACTGGATAAACTCACTGGATTATAATTTCTTAAATTCTTCAGACAAGAGCATCCCAATTATTCACTTATGAATGTATAGGCTTGTACTGTTCTTTATCGCGCAAGCCATGCCCCCTCCCTCTCTCTCTCTCTCTCTCTCTCTCTCTCTCTCTCAAAAGACGACTTTTGCATTGACATATATCCGATATTTTAAATATCGGATAGCCTATGTTTTACCTCTGACTGCAAAGGTGTGAGTGCAGCACCCGCCTTGGTCCCGAACTTAATTAAATAAATTATAATTATTGCTTCAGCAGCGGAGCACGCACCGTTGTGGACATATTAATAGAGTGCGGGCTATATTCATGCAGTGACCGCGGCTGTGAAGCCGCATATGTCTGCGGCTGCAAAGCCTTTTTTCTTTTTTTGACAGACCAAACTGCTGTCTGCTGAGTCATGCTTGAAGCCTTTTATGGTGCGATATGGGGCGTGGATCAATGCAAATGAGGTTGTCGGGTGCTTTTCCGATCACTTTGCACCCACTGCATTCAGTATGACATACACCTGCGATACGCCAGCGCACCTGTGGTACACACCGCTCTCTGAATAACACGTCATCTCAACGTAGCTTGATCGGACGGATAAATACGATATCTGTTTCCGCCACAGTGTAACGGTGGCGTATTTCTTTTTAATGAATCAGGCCCTATAACTTTTGAAGGAACAGAACAGACCCTTCCTCATCCAGGAATCAGCCTAGCTCCTTATCCAGACACCAGTGATATTGACTTCTGTAACTCACTCCTCCCGACATGTGCTCTTAAGTCCCTCCAAGTCATTCAGAATGCCGCAGCACGCTTTGTCTTCAACCAGCCAAAGCTTGTACAGTATGTCCCCCCCCTCTCCAATCCCTCTATTGGCTCCCAGTGTCTGGGCAAAACACTGATGTTGGCTTACAAACAGTTCCACACACCCCAGGCTGTTCTCCCTTCTTGCTCCCAAACTGTGGAACAAACTCACACTCGTCTCCGCAATCCAATCATCTCTTTTCTCAACTTGATTTATCCATTATGAAATTCTCTGATTTCCACACATATTTGCAGTATTATAGTCCTGTCACTGTTTGCAGTTGTATTAGCGGAGGTTACAGTCTGGTTGACAGTATGTAGATTAGAACAGCAGGAACAATATTACTTAAACATCATAATTTTACATGTAAGGGCTAATGTATGGCTGGGTGGTCATTGTTGATAGATAAATCAGGTGATTTATCGATCAACAATGATCACCCAGCCATACATTATGCCGCTTATTACACGGCTACTTAATACACAAATTAATAAATTGACCCAAAAGTGACAACAAATCAAAGTATTTCCTTTCTTACGGACCACAGACCTCAACGAGTCGCCTCGGAAACAAGGAAGTGAGTGTTTTCAAAAACATTCTTGAAAGCATTGTTTAGTTAAATGACATTGTGCGTTTGTTTACATGGCTGTCATGTTGGTTACAGCATCAAATCCAAGCAGTGCAGCGGCTACAGCCAGGTGCTCCGAGCCTTTGATCAGACATCGTTCTGTCATTATCCAGAAATTACATACACAGCTGAATTTGGCGATTGACCAATCAGAATCAAGCATTCAACCAAGCTGTGTAATAAATTGTGATAATTGTTTAGGAAATGGCGCTAGTGTGGAGGGCTCCTTTCACACTGTTTCACAAATCACACATTGGGAATGAAAATGTGAGATTTTGTTTCGCTTTAATCCATGGATATTCGTACCCTATATGAGAATGATTGGTAACTGCTTCTGGTAAAATAAAATGAAAAATTTCTCTTGATATTTAAGCACTCTTTCTCTCGCCAAGTCATGTATTGTTGGGAGTTTTTCTGTTCAGTGTTCACTGATCCTGCTGCTATGGGTTCAAAGCAATTCAGGGTTCGAAGTCTGATCACATTCACCCGTTAAGCATCACCAGCCGAGCCCATTATAGCAGCACATTTGTATGCAGGCTGGCAAATTGAGAAGGACCTCCTCGGCGTTAATGGTCTCACTCTGTTGAGCCTGCACTGAAAGAAAGTGCCACGGAACTTCCTGAAACGAGAGAGTATATTCTTTATGTTGGCCTTGCACACTGTTTGGGGGTTGTTACCGCCTCTCCTGATTTCAATCAAATGTCCAAGGTCCAATTTTTATATTTCTTCTTCTTGTGGACAGTTTTTGAGCGTCAATGTTGAAGAGTAATTAAATAACGCATAAACTTATCCCCCCCCCCTCTTTCAATTGAAATCATGCTTTGTTTGCTGATGTTTGCTGGATATCTATATCCTGAATCTTTTGTTGGAGAAAGTTGGACAGTCAAAACAGGCAATGTTGTAACCACTAACCATGCACAGGGAAGCAGGGAGTGGGTAGAAAAGCCGAAGTTCACGCTGAATCAGAGGAAGTGTTGCACAATAGGAAGTGGAGTGTTTTTATGTGTGTGACTGTGTTTGTTCCACTATCAAAAGTCCTGCAACTAGCCCAGGTTTCTATAATGATGAGAAGCATGAAGCTAATTGAGTCAACCATGTTCCTGCTTTCCCAGCCTTTCTGCAACTGTTACACTGTTAATTTTTTAATTTAGAAAAAATTATAATCTTGATTTTTAAATGATGATAAATGATTGGAATAACGTGTTCCTTCCACGTGCTACGTCCAACCAGGGAAACGCCCCCCCCCCCCCCCCCCCCCCCCAATCAGGTGAAAAGAAAAGTATGAGGTCAGTCTGTTTCTCTCCCCAGGTTGGCAGAGGGAGTGTAGAGCCCAGAATTACATTAGATAATTTACACTGGGTGGAAAAATTTGGTTAAATCGTGGGATAAAAATGTAGGAAAAAACCAAGTAGCAGATCCACAAGTTCGAAATGCGGGGCGAAGCGACACATTATTTATGAGCTAGAACATCTGTTACTTTTGATGCTTTTGAAATGAGGTTTACACCCAACAGAGACAATGTATCCTATTACTGTCCTTTCAGACGCATGCATTTGTTCTGCTGATGATGAACGACCAATGCAGCATTTCATGTCGCCAATAAAGCCCAAGTACAATAGCTAAATCACTGCTTGTACTGTAGGAGTTGTCATTTTTACTGTAGACAATATCGGTGAGAGAACACAAGAGATCTTCTAGACTCTCAAATCTCAGAACTAATACACGTTCAAATGGTGACTTAAAGAATGACAAGTAGAGTCTAAATAAATACCTACCAGTGATTATTAGGCCTAGCCTACATCGGATATTGTTAATTTTGTTCTCCAATTGATAGTTATGGTAGCGGACTCTAATGTTCAGGCTTCAGATTGTTATTCAGCCTGTGGTATTGCAGTGTTAATTTATATTTATATAAAAAAAATAGGGCAAATAATATGACATTTTGATTGGCAAATTCGGCAGAGAGGTTGTCTCGAGGGTACACACATTTTTCATAATGGTGCCAACGGCAAACAAATTTGTAAAACAAGTCAGTGCCCAGTCTGCCCACCATACCGTACAATGTGGCCTGGTTTGTAATTGGCGACACCTCAGTGACTGTCAATGATTGAAAGAAATGTAAAACATTGAAGCCTTTTCTTTTATTTAATATTTTATTTGTCATTTTCTTTTGGGGAGTATACTGAATGTGTGTATGTATGATGGTGAGCTGAACATAACACCATTGAACCTTGGTCTTTGCTATTTACTGTAGATATGGTATGGAGGCGTAATTCACTGTCAGCACGTCAGCAGTGACTATGAAAATATAAAATCACACCCGGCGTGTGAAGTGAGGCGCTAATATATTAAAGTCTAACTCATGTTGCTATGATTAGGTGATGTACTGGTGATGTAAAACAAATGGTGACAAAACAAACTAGCTAGCGCCCGTCAAAAATGTATAAAATAATAAGTGAGTAATTGTACCTCCTGAAGTGTTCTTCTTGAACTAAGCCCACAGTGGCCTTGTTGTTAGACTCTCTTCCCTGAGATTGGGAGGTTGGGGTTTAAACCCCAGTCCAGGTCATACCAAAAAGACTAAAAGATGAGGCCCAGTGCCTCCCTGCTTGGCACTCCGCATCAAGGGTTCGATTGGGGGAAAGTCACTGCTTGACAATACGTGCCATGGTCCAGGGGCTGTACATCAAGCTGCCTCACACTACAGAACGGCTCCCACATGATTCGGGAAGGCTTACTTTGGCCCATTTCTTGAAATAATAGGGGTTTCTAGATGAGAGGGGGTTGGATTTGTGTCTTAACTAAAGCCCCAGTCTCCAGGCCTATACAGTGAGATGGAGGGGACATTTCAGTCACCCAGAGTTGGAGTTACAGGTACAGAATAAATAAAGTACAGTTCTATACAACGGTACAAAGGCAAGAAAAACCATAAAAAGCAGTACACAATAGAAGTATAGACCTATGATCCTGCACTAATCTATGCAGAAAAACAACACAAGGTTACAGTCTCCTCACCGTATTCCACCCCAAAATTACATTCGGTGCAATGGCAATCAATTAATAAACTGTCCATTTCAACCAGTGCAGTGCGAAAGAAAACATAAGTGTTCACACACAGTGCCATCGGTAAAATAACCATACCCTAAAAGTGTTATTAGAGGTCAGAGAGTCCTTGATACATCTATTATTCCAGGTGTTGTTACGGTTGACCTGGCAGAGCGACCATTGTGTGTCTCGCTGTAAATCCTCAGAGCCACAAGGCTCGTACAGTACTGTGGTTTCCTCTCTCCTGCCATACTACAGTATATCACCATACTGTATCTAGGTGGAGTTAATGTGGCTGTGTCCTCATTCACAGGCTGACCTTCACTGGAGGATTGTGACCCGGGGTCACCTGCCAGGCCGGGTCTCCCTGCTCCTGACTGACTGGCGCACAGCTCCGCTGCTCGTAAGAAATGTTGCTTTACTACTTTTCGTTTATTTATCATGATGATGGAAGACCAGCTGTGGTCGAAAAACATGTTTGCTGCTTTGCACAGTTAACATACAGAGCATTTGAGGATTTTGTGTGGAGCTGTGGACTCTTTCTTTCTGTTATTCTCTGAATCACTCAATCTATATTTAAGCCTTTACTCACTCAGTAAAAAAGAAAAAACATTATTATTTTTTGCAGTGATCGTGCAGGCATATATTAGCCCTTAAATATGTTGTGTTTATTCAATGGAGTGTAGTCCGTGTACATTTACAAATGGTGTTCGATCCCAACTGTTGAATGTCAGTGTGGTTGCTATGGTACAAAGTGACGCATGTCTACAATTATGGTTTCATTTTGGAACCGTGTCTGTGGTGCACCTTTTGAGACTATTATTGTCTTGATGTGCTGTGCTGCAGTGTTGCCATATTCAGCGAGAGAATTAAGCGAATCAGGTCTATGAAAACAAGCCCAAAAGAAGCGACTATTACAGGCCACATGAGCACTTTAAACTTACAGTATATGCATTGGCTATTTGGAAATGCCTCTTGTTTTAGATCTGCTACTTTCAAACAAATATTGGGGGAAAAAAATCTAAACATTTTGACAATTTTTCGAAACATTTAAATGCAAATACAGAGGTCTCTGGTACAAAGTATTTTTGATGGGGGGTATGTAGACAAATGCATATTCATTTTAGTGTTCTTTGACATTAAAACGATTGAAAACTAGAGATGCTCCGATAATCGGCCAGCGATCGGTGAACGGCCATATCGGCCGATATTCACTCTGATCGGTAATCGGCATTTACCCTATCTGTGATCGGCAATTTATCTGGAGAAACTGATCTTTTACACCATTTAAGTGGTATAAATGTCAATCAGATATATAGTATAACATCATTCTGCATCTTTGTGACAGGCCTAAACATTCTCCCCTTCCTCCCCACCCAATTTTGATGTGGGTTTTGACATATAATAATTTTGGAAATATTAAAAGATCAGTATCTGGATCGGACCTTTCGTTATCGGCCGATCATGAGAAAAACAATCGGTTATCGGTATCGGCCCCAAAAAACCTGATCGGAGCATCCCTATTGAAAACAACTGGTCTAAACATTAGGAAACCAGCCCAAATAAGCAACTGCACTTTTGAAACAAGCCCCCAAAAAACACAATCGGCTACTACCAATAATTTGCAAGTGATTGTACAAAAAAATAATAACATGCTCAAAGTTGCTTATGATGAGCAAATATGGCAACACTGATGCTGTGGCTGTGCATGTGTATGTGTAATGCCGGCCGGCCCAGGAAATGAACCGCATGTAGGCCATAAAAAGCAGTTGACTAATGTAGGTGCTCCCACTTCCTGTTCCCCAGGGCCAGTGTGTTCCTGTGTTGCCAAGTCTTATACTGTAAGTGACACTGGGCTTGTTTTTCTGTAAAGTTGCTTGTAAAATATTGGTAGTTGCATTTTCATGTCATTAAGTAAGTAAGCCTTGTCGAGCCATGAGGCTCATAGGGAAGGAGCCTATCTCCTGTTTCTGTAGCGTGAGGCAGCTTGATGTACAAGTACCCCTCCTGGAGATGATGGACAAGTACACCCCCTGGACATAACGCTAGTATGTTGCAGGGACTTAGCCCAATCCAACCTTTGATGCCGAGTGCCAAGCAGGAAGGCATTGGGTCCCATTTTTTCTTTATTAGTCTTTATTATGAGCTGGATTTTCATGTCAAGGACCCCCAAATTAATCTCATCTGAAATTATTTTGTGGCAGCCGGCAGGGAGGGACCCCCATACAAGATTTGTGTATTCCAACATTTTCAGGACTTTATGGAAATAGTAGATCTACAAGCTCACAACGCGCCACATCACAGTGTGTAGCGTTGTGATTATGTTGTAGATCAGCTATCTTAGTTAAAATAGATGATTGATACTGTATGTTTAAAGTGGCTAACTTCATTATATTAACTTATATTGTACTGTATGTGTGGCTTCTTTTGGGCTTGTTTCCGTAAACCTGGCTGCTTGTTTCTCGTGCAAAATCTGGCAACACTAGTGTGTTTATGTAACGAGTGAGCGGGCATGGGGTCACTCACCGCCCGATGTCTCAAAACCAAAGGGGTTGGAAAAGTCACAACCCACAACAATACAAAAGCAAACAGTTTTGACATACCGTTTTGACATACCGTATTTTCATTTTGAGTCACGGTTTACTCCGAGCAATTTGTAGCCTACTTGTCGATCTGGAACGACATTAATTGTTCACATATATAGTTATAGGCTGATTTGGTTTGTTTTTCTCACAACCAAAGTGTTCCTCATTTTGGGCCATTTCAAGATTTTGTGTGTGTGTGTGTGTGTGTGTGGGGGTGTGTGGGGGTGGGGGTGTGTGGGTGGGTGGGTGGGGGTTTCTCCTGCATAGTAGGACCGAAAAACATGAACCAGAAAGTAATGCTTCAACAAAAGAATACCTTTTGTCACAGCAGGCAATGAATTGTGCCACCCCTCACTACGTGAAAAAAAACAATTATAAATTGTATTTGACTGTCTAATTTAGCCATTTGAAAATACCGTACAGTACATCATGTTTCCTCTTCTGCCATATCTGCCCATCCCTGTTTGTGTATTTTCCTCAGTCTCCATGGAGATTGTTACCATGACTACACAGCCATCAATCCCCAGGCTTAAGTCGAGCTGTTGGAATTCACTGTGTTGCGCGTTGCTCTCCTGACCCATAAGCCTCAAGTCAAGTTTCACATATAGAACCGCTAAGTCTGTCCATAGTATGATACAGTATATCTGTGGTGTGGTGGTGGCGTGCTAACAGGGCTAATGCCAAACTGCTGTACAGCATCCTGTTAATGACTCAAATCCAACAGCTTAGCCTGAATGCCAGACCTTTGTAGCATGCTTTAGCTTCCAGCAGCAACGAACGAAGCCCTCTGCCCAAGCATTGTATTGTATAACGGGAGAACGGTGTGAAGTTAATAAGAGAGGCTGGGTTTTGTTGTGTGGAGGTCTGTGAAACGCCAGGAGGAGGTTTAGCAGTGTCCTCTCTTGTCAGCGTGGTGAAGGGTGAGGTGATACTGCCCTCACCTGGTGATACAACCAACCTAAAATGTTATTGCACCGTCACTCTGAGAGTCATATTGCTGACTGTGTAAGGGGGATGCTGAGCATTGTCTTTGTACCTTTTACACCATTTTGCAGACTCTTAATCCAGAGAGATTTACAGTAAGCAAGGTAAACATGAGATATTGAATCCAATGCGTTAAAATAGTAATTTAGGATCATAGACCATTATAAACCAAGAACCTATCATCAGTCTAAACAGTCTAGAAAAAAATCTATAACCTGAAACTATAGAGCCTCCAAACAATAGGATGCTAGGTCAGCAAATGAACCTGGCATCTGTCTACATAACATGATATCTATGTTACATGTTCGCCTGTGCATAAGACTGCAAGGTCGAAGTCAAGGCTAGGGCAAGTGCTATGGGCCTCAGAGTCTTCAGATTACTGCGGAAGATCTGGAGTGAGTCTGCAATTCTAACTGCAATGGGGAGTTCGTTCCACATTCTGGAATGACAACTATCCAACTGCAATGCAGTGATCTTGAATTGATTGATTACAAACAATATAAATCACATTATTTATGAATTGATTGATTACAAACAATATAAATCACATTATTTATATATAGTTATATATATATATATATATATATATATATATATATATATATATATAAGCCATTTTGCTTACTATATATATATATAGTAAGCAAAATGGCTTCCCGGTGCAAAACATGTTGGACCGTCACTGTCACGTGAGAAGTTTTACTAAAGATTACTTGGTCAATGGTGACCATTCAATACGTCCAACTTTTACTACTGCTACTACTTTCTGGTTGACTCAGCATGTGGCAGATGTACTGTATGGGCACCCACCCTGTGACCCGGGTACACCCTATAAATAGCTAATGAGAGATGATATGTCTGAGTGGACGCAATATGCTGAGTGGTTTGTTATGTCAGCTAAAAGCTCCCCCCCATCCCCCGTCTTTTTCCTTGGCTATGTATTATTGATGGCATCAGAGGGCTGAAATGATGTACACCTTCCTGCCTGGCTTCCCCTGAGTACCCCCATCACCAGATGTCTCTCGTGAGTCGTCACTGTTTGTTATGAGTTGTGCACAGCACAACATGCATACCAGACGTCCTCCTTAATGGCGTCCACATTGAATCAACGTCAACATTGGGGAACCGGAATCAAGCTGGTTATGTCTCCTATACAATTCCAATTTGAGTTCTAATAAATGCTGCCCCAACCCTTCCGAAAATGTATGCTAATTACTCAGGCCGGGGCCGAGCCTTGGGTTCCATGCCCACTGTTTTGCCCAGTTAGGGCCAGGCCCGTTGAGAACTCTAATTCCAATACTGGCGGATCTCATACCTTTTTTTTTTAATTTTTATTTACCACTATAACTCGGACCACTAAGAATAAATAATTAAAATCTTAAATGATCCCAAACCTAACGGAGGCTTCATTTTGAATTGGCAAGTTTCATTTACTAAATTGATGTTCCTCCCATCCCTTGAAATGACATTAAATGAACACTAGGTGGTAGTAAGAGTTCAGTGTTTGACCTCAGTTCCCCTTGTTGCTCTGTTAATGAGTTCATTGAGATGCTACAGAGTAGCTGTTGCTATGACATATTGGGAGTCTTTTCTCTTTCACTTTTCATTTGGTGCAATACTTGTATATCTGTTGAGATGAGTCTGATGTATTGGCTGCTTCTGAGAGTTTGTTCCGTCTCCTCTCACCACAGCACTAACATACCTACTGTACAGCCACAGCTCTCGGTCATTGTAATTGCAAGCAGGAACATTTTATTCATGAATTATATTAAAACAACAAATCGGGCAATACAGTGCTTCAGATTATCTCAATTCTGTGCAGAACCTGACCCAAAAGGTGTACTTTACCAATACTTTATCAATGCATTTTCTTAAAGGAAAGCATTGTAGCATCTTGCTTTCTGACTTATGTTTTATATATGAAATGATTAAACACTGGGAATGCAAGCTTTTGCCATACAATACAATAGCAACATAATAATTTCTGTTAAAATAACATTATCTAACATAGCCATCTCTTTGCAGTTGAAGACATGACTTTTGGACTAGCATCCAAAAGCATGTTTGAAAATGGCTACGTTATGTTCTAACTTCTGATTGCAGATTACCATTAGCTCTAGCAGTCAGTGCATTCAGTCAATATTATATTTTACAAATGCCATGTGATATGAATTTGGCTTCTTAGCTGAAGATGGTAGACTGTGTGTATGTGGTGTGTTTGGTTATGGGAGTGGTCCCTGTCAGCAGCATGATTATATATATTTTTACATTTTCTCCCCTCCAGATGGCGCTCTTCCCTTTCTGTTTACACATACCACCTGCTATTCTTCAACCAAAACCCATCAACCCCCCCAAAATAATACAATACTCCATCGTGCCCCACCCAAAAAATCCTGCAAGGACAGCATCTGAGTGAGCAGGGAAATAGAAAATACACTATCCTTTATCCACGTACAGTATGTCAGTGGGATCTAAAAACAAAAACAAAAAAACATGCTTAATAACTAACACAATATATGATTTGGTGTATTATTTGCTAATTTTGCTGCATTAAAGTTCTCAGTCTGACTGATTTCATCGTCATTTGGATTCCATAGGACCCAGCATGTCTTCTATGGAAGCATGTTGCACAGCTGTAGCACATCTACAAGATTACGTCAAAGAATTTGTTGTATTAAAGATTTAAGTTTATGTGAAGCCATCAAACTAGCGATGGAATATGTGAAAAAACAAAGGTCAAAGCCTCACATATATGATTTCTTCAACTGGTTGAGAGTATGTACTGTACATGTGGAACAGCAGCAACATAAGGTTTAGAACCATAATACCTAAAACATTATCATTACACTTTCAGTCATGATATTTCATAGCTGTATTCCATGTATTGGTGATATAGTGTGGGGGACTTTAAGGATGCTGTGCTGTCTGTGAGTCATGCTCAGCTAGAAGGTCACTAGTCGTGTAATGATGGTTTGGGGGTGTTTATACAGTGGGGGGAATTGGGGGGCGAAGGGGGGGGGGGGTCTGTGAATGGAATAGGGGGGATCCAGCCCCACCCCCAGGGACGTGCTACCGAATACTAGACCCCGTTGACAGTAATTCAACAACAGGCACCCCTCTCCCTTCCCTTCCCTTCCCTTCACCCCTTCCCTTCCTGCGACACCCCCAAAGTCAGGAGACGGTACATTCTCAAGGGCAGCGCACGGATGCATGATATTGACAAATAAATTAGATCACAGCTGTTTTTGCTGAATACGGCACTTGTGGTATGAATTGGGATGGATGTAAAGTGTGTGTGTGTGTGTGTATGTGTGTGTGTTAGTATGTGAAAGCTGATATTGGCCAATTGGGGTGAATATTTAGTTTACCATTGACTACATCATGAAGTATGTATTCTTGTCGTCTTTTCTACAAGATAATAAATCACTTAGTATGAGCAAAATGTGGATCCCAAATGTGCCTTTTGCTTATACTATTATATAATAAATACACATACATTTATAAACACAGTATACTGTATTGTATTATCTCATTCACGTGCGGAGTAACCCCTTGACTTGATTTGATTAAAGCTGTCCTGGGTGTTGTTGATCTAAAATGGCCAGTAGCCTAATAGCTGCATGTTATTGACCTAGTTCAGTGCTGCTAAACTCGATATCAGAGCCATCAGTGTATCCGCCGGGCGGCGGCTTCTGATGATGGCTTGTCATTGATGCGACGGATGGAAAGCGGAGAGTTTCTCTTTCTCTCTCTCTCTCTCTCTCGCAGCGCTGATGTTTCAATGGAGCCTGCGTTTTCGCCGACTCTTGTGTATGTGCCTGTTGCCATGGTTTCTGAGCTTTTCATCAGGTACAAGCCTGGAGGCCGGGTAAGGGGGGGTGGCGGCTTAACTGAGGATGAGGCTCGGTCTCTTATCTAGCTGTATGCATTTTTTTCATTCTCCCTAAGTGGACTGAAAATGTTTGGTTTCATCTTTCTCCATCATTTTGATTCCTCGTGACTGAAACGATTTCGGGTGTCGAGTCGACGTCTCTCTCTCTCTCTCTCGCTGTGTGCGAGTTGGAGAAGAAGTCGACATTTTTGAATAGTGCCGTGACATCTAAGTCGGATGACATCCCACCAGTATTTACAGCTGTGGTAGTGTAACCCCTGCCGTGACACTGACTGGAGCGAGACAGCTGATATGGTCTCACAGCTTTAGCATTACTGTCAGTTGTTCCTTCCTTCCCTGTGCAGGCGCTGGAGGAGAGAGAGGGTTTGTTTTGATTTGCAGTAATCTGGGTGAGCGAGGCATTAGTTGGTGATGTTTACTACTACTACGGCACGCTGCTCCACAGAGGCGTGGCTATGGCGGGTAATCAAGTTCACCTCAGCAACAAACACACACACACACACACCCACACGGCCCCTCCCACCCTGTCAGTCAGTCAGCCACCACAACCCCCACCCTACCTACACCTCAAGCCAATTCAATCAGCTGGGCTGGGATTGGAAACCTAGTAAAGGGGTAAGGTGGAGAGGTTGTAAGGGGGAGTGGGGAGGGGGGGTGCAGGCATTAGGTGGGCAAGGGGGCAGCGCATGCATTTTAGGAACACCCCACCCTCCCCCACCCCCCCAAAAAAAACTAATATATATATATCTAATAAAACGACTCGACTCAGCGGGCTCCGGTGGGGTTCCGGGGAGCTGACCGAGTGGGGCTAATGCGATGTGGCATGTCACCAGGGGAATCTAGGTCAAGTTTAAAGCAGGCTGAAGCTCTGCCATGCCGCAGTCTGACGCCTGCCTCACCATCTATCTGTGTGCCACCTCGGCGCACGGTGTGGTGGGCACACTTTCACACTCGCACGTGCTGCTTTTCAGAAATTCTGTTTATTAATATGTATTAAATATTAAATATTGCTCAGTGTGAGCCTGAGCTATACGCGCTTTTTCCCCCCTCCCAAGTCCAGATCTTGCAAAAACAAATATCAGACGCATTTCTGTGCCGCCCCCCCTGCCCCCCTCTCCTCCACGCCCTCAGGCCAAAACGCGCCAGCCTCCGCCTCTCCTCTCCTCCGCGGCAGTGCCCACGTGACGACACATGCCGGCTCGGCGTCTCGTCTGCCAGGAGGAGGGGGAGGGGAGGGGAGGGAGGGGTCTTGTTTTCCCTCCTCGTAGTAAGACTGCAAGGACACGTGGAACCTCACGCCGCAGCTCAGTAGTGGAATGTCAGCATTATCCTGCCTCTCTGTCTGTCTCTCTCGCTCTCTCTCTGTCTCTCGCTCTGTCTCCATTAGCCAGACATCACCCCAAGCTGTATTTTTCTTTTTTTTTTATGCCGCAATGCTCAGATTCCGGCGTGCACTTATATTTTTTTAGGATTTTTGTTTTTGCTGTGTATCATTTAAAGTCAGTGAAGCTTGTAAAGGCCCCCCACAGGGTTGGGGGTGTGACACCAGAGGGCATAGCCATCCAGGGGTCACGCCTGCCGCTGCATGGGTGTGGCTCGAGTCCTTGCAGTGTTGATTTTGACAGCAAATTTTGATTTAGTTATATAGTCACAGACAGTCTCATTTAGTTTTAGTCATCTGACATGTTTTAGACTTTGTCGTAATGCCAGATTTTACACTTTTTTTGGTTGCATGCTTGCTCACAACGAGCTTGTACATCTTCTATTTTCAGAGCGCAACACCCGAGCACAACCAAACATTAAATGACTTGTCTTTCTACTGGATCTATTCTCCACCAGTCCCTCTCTCTAACAGTTTTTTCTTTGTTGACGAAATTGATATTTAGTCTCAGATTAATCATCATCAGTTTAATCAGTTTTTATTTAGTAGCTGACAAAAATACATCTGGTTCTCCAACTTTTTCATGTCAAGGACTTCCAAATTGTAATTGTGTTCAAAATTCAACATTATTCAAACACTTTCAATATTTTTCAAAAATTCAAAAAACAAACAATTGCACTGCTATTTTTGAATAGTCAACATAGAAATGGATAAAGTGGTTAAAACTATTGCAATGCTATGTTAACTACTTTTGCCGGGGGCCCCTGGAACCCTTTCAAGGACCCCTGGGGGTCCCCGGGCCCACTTTGAGATCCTGTGGATGTCTGTGTTATCTGTCTGTACATTTTATTATTATGCTCTTATTTATTTTGTACTGTAGGCTACACGTGTGTGTTTATGCATGTTGAAATAATTAATTCATCCAGTGGCATGTAAACAAATTGAGCCGATGACCAAAATACATTATAAGCATACCGGTATTCTTATTTATTTATTTGTTAGGCAGGGCTTATGTTTGATCTTCTTTTATTTAATATTTCATACACAAATCTGATGAATACAGCCAGATTAGTTTACTTGTATAGCAACTGGCGCCAGTGATCAGTAAATTGTACTTCCAGTGGTGGAATTAAATATTCCCTCATGGGCTCCGCTTGCTTTGCTCTCCTCCTCCTAATCCGCCCGGTTTTTGGCGCATTACCTCATCAGTATTAATATATTCATGTGCTTTCAAGTACTACTACTACTGTACTACTCCTCTTCTTTCCCCAAGCCGGGCCCTGATTGGCTGTAAGGATTGTTTTCAATGGCACCCCAAAAAAAAATCTTTTTCTCCACTCACATGGATACAGCGTGCGGTTGGTTAAAGCGGACCAGCCAATGGGAGAGCTGCGCGGGTTCCCTAGTATAGTCGAGTTCTGCCCCACAGCCCCTCTAGAAGCAGCCGCCCCTCCCTCTCCTCATTGGTGAGCACACGCGATGGCTCGGTGGGGGGGGGACCGTTCCAAAACAACAACATGCGTGCATGTTGCTGCTGCCCGCACCCCCTCCACGGTGCCCAGCTGGCTGGCACTGGCCAGCAGCAGTGGGCACTGCTGCAGAGACAGACAGACACTGAGGGAGGCGGGCTTGGTTTGTTGTTCCTCTGTTTTGGATTTCAGACAAGCCTCTCTCTCTTATTTTACACACCCCACTTTGTTATATAGATATAGATATAAATAATTAAAACCGAGAAAGCTTCCATGTCAGACTCCTTTTAGATTTTATTCAAACAAGCTCATATGAGCTTGTAGATCTGCTATTTTTTTTATTGTGAAAATGCGAGCAACATTTGAATATGATATAATTCTTAACTCAAATCTTTGCTTCCGGGAATCCCTGGAACAAAATATTTTGAGATGGGGGGGGGGGGGGGGGGGGATCAAATATATAAAACTGATTTAGATCACAATGGGTTAATGGGTCCATATTTTCAATTAAAAAAAAATACCCTCAGGATGTAATCAAACTAGTTTGAAGCATGTTTTTTTCCCCACTACTGTGCCATTTAATATCGGTGCCCATCCCTGTTTCTTCTCCCTGGTAACAGCTGGAGGATACTGCATGCTATGAGCAGTCTGCCTCATACATCCCAACGTCCTTAAAATGACCTTGTTTCCAGACACTACAAGGGAACTGCTGCTGGGACCTCTGGGTTGACGGCACTTTCTACTTAAAGCCACTGCAAAGAAAAAAGAGAGGGAGGAAAAAAAACAAGAACAACCAAGCATTCGACGGCCAGAGAGCTCTGGGCTGAGAGAGGTAGAGTAGTAAATCCGATTTGAACTGAGGACCCCCAAAATACCCCCCCCCCCCTAAAAAAACCCCACATTAACTGGGAACCCCCCTCACCCTGACCAAGCAGCAGTTGAGGCGTTACATTTGTAAAAGTGCCTCTTTCTTATATTATTTGACAATTTGGCCAATGTCTTTTCCTGTTTGTTGTTTGTTGATGCAGTAATGGTGCAGTTCCTTTTTTTTATATTTATTAATTAAAAAGGTATTACAAGTTTATTTTATTCACCGTCACTTACCGTCATGTGGGGACCCCCCTGAGGTCCAGGCCCACATGTTGAGAACCACTGCTGCAGAGGACCACCAGGGGAAGGTTACTGATGGCTTCCCGTGGCTCTGGCGCCCGTCCCTGTCCTCCGATGCTGGACCCCCAGGTGCCATGCTTTGACAGCCTGTGAGGTGCCAGCGTCGGTGGGCACTGCCCAACGTTCATGTCGCATTAGTGCAGATGTAATAAGACGAGGCTGGGCCGAGGCAGGCGGGGCTGACCAGGTGGTGGTAAATGCAGTTGTGCCAAACGGATGTGTTGCGGGTGATATGCTTTTCGGTGACATGGAGTACAGAGTACTACATAGTACATGGTACATACACAGCGCTGTACTCTCTGGCTCCTTTTCCACCAAAAGAACTTGTTCAAGAACTTTTTTATGATGGTTTATATCACACCCTGCATCTTCCACCCTGTATAGTGACACACGCCCACTTTCGTTCCCACTTCAGGGCAAGAAGAAATGTTTTTTTGTTTCCAGTTCCGAAACAACTTTTAGGGATCTGAACCAATTAATTTGATTCAAAATTAGGCTGGAAAAAAGAACGGAAACGGTTCAACCCCAGTGGAATGGAAATGGGACCTCTTAACACTTAGGATTTATACTAGCTAGCAGATCTACAAGCACGCAATGTGCCTCATCATCGCAGCTTGTAGCTTCTTTTTTTTTAAATTATTACATTTTTATCCCACGATTTTGTATCCCAGTTTTCTTTTCACCCAGTGCCAATTATCTAATGTAATCCTGGGCGCTACACTTCCTCTGACAACCTGGGGGGGCAGCGGACTGACCTCATGCCTCCTTCTATGCATGAGGAGTCCAAGCTGCTTCTTTTCACCTGACAGAGGGGAATTTCCCCGGCCGGACGTAGCGCGTGGAAGGGACATGTTATTCCGACCAGTTCCTTTCCCCTCCATCAGGCGCCCTGGCTGGCCAGGGGGAGGTAGTTTTAGAGACCAGGATTACTGCATGTTTTTGTGAGGGTATCTACCCTAGGGGACACGGGGAGAACATGCAAACTCCTCCGCCTCGGGTATGGGCACTGATGACGCGGAGGAGGGAACACGCCGCCAGTGCCCAGAGCGTCCCCAGTGGGAATCGAACCCAGGACCTTCTAGCTGTGAGGCGACAGCACTACCAACTGTGCCACCGTGCCCCTTCAGCTTGTAGCGTCTTAAGCACCGCAGTATTGCTGAGGTGCCAGGGTGGTCCCAGGGTGACATCCGCCTGCTATCTTTTACCAATGCCACCACCTCTCTTACTCAAGTGTCTCACCCTCCCTGCTTTTCAAGATACTTGCTGCACCGTCTGCACTCTGTCATTAAGGCTAAACCAACCTGTCTACTCTCCACTGACGAATCCTGTCACTGTTCTTCTCTCTCCCCACTCTACCATAGATTGCTCTCTCTCTCTCTCTCTCTCTCTCTCTCTCTCTCTCTCTCTCTCTCTCTCTCTCTCTCTCTCTCTGGCCTCTCATGGTGAACTCTGAGTTCGACAAGGAGTTTGACGAGCACTGAAGCAAAGTGTCACTTGCTGTTTCATAATCCGTTGAATTGAAATGTTAACTGTGTTTGGTTTGGAATGTTGCTGGGTTTGACTCCTAAAAAAAACTAAAAACCTTTTTCTCAGCATTAGTCTAGAGGACTTTACAAGAATACCCGAGACAGGTCGGGTTCAGTTCCATATGTTCTATTCTTGGATCTGTGTCAGGTCCCATTCTATTCCCACAGATCCCAGGTCTGTTATAATGATGAGTATTGAGTAATACCTGTGGTCAGTGCTGCTGTACACACTGACCTAGGATGAGATTATACCAGCATGGAATATGAGCTGCACACCAGTGAGTTGCGTCAGAGCAGAGGAAAGCTTGTATGTCAAAGATGTTATACAGTATGTGCAATTGAGGAGAGACTTCCGCACACTTGACTTACTAATCAAAGCAGGCGCGTCGGTGACAAAGCAGCAGACTGCAGACACATAGGAGAAGGAGGGAGACCCGCACACTACCACGTGCTGGTTCAATAGCTTTTTATTTAATGTCCACAATAATGCAACGTTTCGGTCTTTCGACCTTCCTCAGGCATACTGTATGTGCAAAAAGGGCCCTTTTCCAAGCATGCTCACTCTCTCTGTTGCCCAGCTACAGGTGGCCAATGAGGAACTGCACTGAAGCAGTTGTGTGCCTTGAATTTCTTCAAAGTTACTTCAATGAATAATGTAAAACTTTGGAGCAGTAGTACAGTAAAGTCCTACTTAACTCTGAGTGTAAAAATGGACCCGTACTTCTTGCACTCTTTGGAGTTCAATTTCATTAAAGCCTCATTATTAGCTCTCCACTGTATGGGCAGAATTCTCTGCAAGGGTTCCTAAGCTTTTCAGGGCATTTAGAGGAGTTGTGTGCTTGTAGTTTGGTTATTTATTTGCCTCTTTCATTGGTAAGGTAATATCTGACAATTTGGACAGAATTAAAAAGGTCTTAAATTGTCAAATTAGCAATGTGCATACCATATATACACTGTTCTGTTATACTCTTACTGTGTGTTCGTTTGTTTACTGTTGAGTGAGAAAGCAATGTTGCACATTAAGCTAATCTCTAGGGAGCACCAAAATCAATTGGGGACCCCCAGTTTGGGAACCATTGCTCTACTGCGGGTGGTTTGGGGCAGAATGTTCCGTAGTGGTGGTGGTTTGCTCCATACTGGGGCTGGTGGCTTGCTAAAGTGGTGAGTGTTTCCGTGGCATCGAGGCTCCCCGGGGCTTCACACAGTGACAGAACCAACAAGGTGTTGTGTCAAAGTGGTACAGGTGTAGTTCTCACAGTGGTTTCTGAGGCCAGGTGGCTTATCTCTGCTTCCTAGAATTAACTGTTCCTTAACCTGAGGCATGTATAGCCTATTTACATAATAGTCTGCTACGCAGTCTGCCTCTACACAGCAAGGTGCTGGCTGGCCCCCTGCATCGAATGTGAGATCTTATCATGTTATTTATATCTTATGAAACAGACTTGTTTATTTGCACACGGATTAAAACCTAAATACAAGTGGTAAAAAAAGAAGAAAACGGGTGAGATTACAAAGAAAATGTCTCAAGGGGGTTGTAAAAAGAAAATGTCGCCTCAAAAGAACCAACAAGAAAGGTACAACAAAGCAAACAAGAACACGGCACAGACAGCTGACAACATGCAGACTTAAAGTAATGACACAAAGATGTGTTGAATAGTAGAAAGGAAATTGATTTAAAAAAAATAAAAACCTTGATGCTGACTGTGTGTGTGTGTGTGTGTGCGCATGACGTGTACACATTTATTGTACTCGCCTAGTCGGCGAATATCTTTATCCCGAGAGGAGTGTTTCTGAGTTATTTCAATTTTTCCTGCCCATGTCTGATGCAAATACACACATTATATAATATGAATATAATTCCCTATAGCAGTCCATCTTACTCTACTAGTCTCCAGGAACTTCCTTCATGCTCAATTAATTGGATGTGGCCTTCTGTTTTGCAGGAAGTAACTGGCCCATCTAATTGGTTGAACATGGATTAATTGTTAGCTGATTTCCCTGTGGATGCTTGCAAAAGTGATTGGTTTGCATACTGTATACATTTAACAGCCCAACGCTGATTAGAAGGAAAATGTGTACAGCTGTGGCACACCAACCAACCCTTTCTTTCGAGATCATTTCGGGAAAAGTTATCTAATTGGAATTGAAATGTTCAATCCAATATTGCAGTTGCATTTCGATTTCGGTTCATGGCCATTTTCAATGTTCTTACCCCTTATTGGCTTATTGTCTCCAATTAAGTCGTTTATATGCCAGTTGCTTCCTGCCCACACACATTGCTGCGTGCTGTTACTGCTGTTGTATCCTACTGACTCACCTGCCAGTGAGGAGCCCCCCCCACTGCTGACCAGTGAGGAGCCCCCCCCACTGCTGACCAGTGAGGAGCCCCCCCCCCACTGCTGACCAGTGAGGAGCCCCCCCCCCACTGCTGACCAGTGAGGAGCCCCCCCCCCCACTGCTGACCAGTGAGGAGCCCCCCCCCCACTGCTGACCAGTGAGGAGCCCCCCCCCCACTGCTGACCAGTGAGGAGCCCCCCCCCCACTGCTGACCAGTGAGGAGCCCCCCCCCCACTGCTGACCAGTGAGGAGCCCCCCCCCCACTGCTGACCAGTGAGGAGCCCCCCCCCCACTGCTGACCAGTGAGAAGCCCCCCCCCCACTGCTGACCAGTGAGGAGCCCCCCCCACTGCTGACCAGTGAGGAGCCCCCCCCACTGCTGACCAGTGAGGAGCCCCCCCCCCACTGCTGACCAGTGAGGAGCCCCCCCCCCACTGCTGACCAGTGAGGAGCCCCCCCACTGCTGACCAGTGAGGAGCCCCCCCCACTGCTGACCAGTGAGGAGCCCCCCCCCCTGCTGACCAGTGAGGAGCCCCCCCCACTGCTGACCAGTGAGGAGCCCCGCCACTGCTGACCAGTGAGGAGCCCCCCCCACTGCTGACCAGTGAGGAGCCCCCCCACTGCTGACCAGTGAGGAGCCCCCCCCCACACTGCTGACCGGTGTCTCCTCAAGCCTGTAGGATTACGTGCAGCGACGATTATCACTGTCCCCGCCCGGCTTCCCTCATCTGAACCAATGTTGTTGGTTGGTCTGACTCTGAACCGTGTGTGTGTGTGTGTGTGTGTGTGTGTGTGTGTGTGTGTGTGTGTGTGTGTGTGTGTGTGTGTGTGTGTGTGTGTGTGTGTGTGTGTGTGTGTGTGTGTGTGTGTGTGTGTGTGTGTGTGTGTGTGTGTGTGTGTGTGTGTGTGTGTGTGTGTGTGTGTGTGTGTGTGTGTGTGTGTGTGTGTGTGTGTGTGTGTGTGTGTGTGTGTGTGTGTGTGTGTGTGTGTGTGTGTGTGTGTGTGTGTGTGTGTGCACACAGGCCAGGGAGGAGTACAGTGCAGTGCAGCACCACTCACTTCAGACGGGTCTGATTTGGGATTGACACCTGGCTCGCAAACGGCGTGGCACAGGAAACTATCTAGGGACACTGGTGTGTATGTTGGCATCTAGGCTCACTGGAGACACTGGTGTGTATGTGGGCATCTAGGCCCACTGGGGAGTCGGGGATATCTGATCACGACACCACTTCCACATTGCCTGTACACAGCCCTACACAAACGAACGAGGCACATCTGGGCCACCAGGCCAGCACACTTGGGTCCGACTCCTTACTGGCAGCCGAAGCAATGATGCAGAACAGTACTGTCATTCTAAGTATAGTCCGTGACAAAAATAGAAAGATGTGCCATCTCCGGGTTTACTTCCCATATCTTCGTGAAGTAGGTGGCCACCTTTTTTTAGCAGACCGTAAGCTGGTTGGAGTCTATTATTTCCCATGGAAGATGAAGAGTGAACGTGAACACAGCTTCTGAACCATTCTTTAGCCCCATGATGGTCAATGAACTAAATATTGGACACGATCATCACAAAGCCATACAATCTTTTTTTCATATTAAAATGGCTTTTTTCAGAGATAAATCAGGCGAAAATATACTTCATCTACTTTCTCTGTCCCAGTAGCCTCGGAAACCCAGACGTTTTTATTTCCAGGGAGAAAAAAAAATCTGGGTCTGAGTCCACTTCAATTCGGCATAGAGTAGCGCGAACATTGCTCACTCTCTGCTGATTTCTGATCGTCTGCACATTTGTTAAATTGACACACACACATGTACACGCACACACTCCTCTCTCTCTCTCTGTCGCTCTAAGTAATTAGTCTCATGTCGCGCAGCTGCGCATAGTTTCTCCCGGCGGATCCTGCCGGGAGCTGCCTATGCCATAAAAAGCATAGGTGAGTTCCAGGCTACTGTCCCAGCAACACACTCTTGTGGGATCTAGCCCCAGTAAACATAGGACGTTTGCGAGATTTGCCGTCTGACGGCGGTGCCTACTTAGCAGACCATGTGTAGGATGCGTGTACCATTTCTCATCTAGTGGCTCCATTTGGTATAGTTGTGTGACGTGTTCTCTGTGCTATTGCTTGAGTATTTGTCCTCCAATGAACAACTGTCTTACTCACTGTGTCTCCTCCCACTCTGTCTGTCTCTGTCTCCAATGAACAACTGTCTTACTCACCGTGTCTCCTCCCACCCTGTCTGTCTCTGTCTCCAATGAACAACTGTCTTACTTACTGTGTCTCCTCCCACCCTGTCTGTCTCTCTCTCCAGGTATCGTAACATGGGGAACCTCCTGAAAGTTCTGACTTGCACAGATCTAGAACAGGAGCCCAATTTCTTCCTCGATTTTGAAAGTGAGTTCATTTAAATACCTCTGCCCCCAACCCTCCCAACACCCCCCCACTCGTTAATATCGATCACACGAATATCTTACCATATTATTATGCCTCCCACTCCTCACCCTAACTCATCTTTTAACACTGTTCCTCCCGGAGGCAAAGGAACACCATGCACCAGCAGAGCCATCCTTGGCTCTGTTCTTTCCATTGATCTTATGCAGGCATGTGCAGAATATCAAACATGATGAGAGTCGCACCACCATATAGCAGAGCTGAGTTAAATAAAATAGTTTTCAACATTGATTTATTGATTGAATACTTTATTAGTCATTCATTAGTCATTAGTGTACTAAATCTACAGTTTTTGTCAACTAAATCTACAGTTTCTTTGGTCGACAAAAATATATCTTGGCAGGCCTTGATGGCGTCATAATGGCATAAGATTTTACACTTATTTGCATGAATAGCAGCTCGACAAGCTCGCGGCGCGTCGCAGCACGCTGTGAGCTTGTAGATCTATTTTAAAACATAAACATAAAATGACTTGTCTCTTAGTTCTACTGGATCTCTTCTGCATTAGTCCCTCCCCAACATTTTAGTCTAGTTTGTTGTGTTGACGAAATTGACAATATATTTTAGTCGTCATAGCTTCGTTTATATGTCATTTTCGTCAGTGGAAAAAAGGCGGTAGTCTTTTAAATCAACACTGGAATAGTCCTCTATTGCTTTGCGTCATTGCCACTGAATATGGATGAGACGTGTTATCCCGGCGGACGTGACCCCGCTGACCTCCCTGATGTTGTTGTGTCCACTCCCACAGACGCACAGCCCACCGACGCAGAGCGGGAGGTGTGGGAACAGGTGGACGTGGTGCTGAAGGACGCCCTCGGCATCCTGGACGAGCTGCAGGCCTACAAAGGAGCCGGCGCCGAAATACGAGAGGTAACGTTCCTTCCAGGAAGGCGGGGGACTTGGAACCAAAATAAAAAATAAATCAAAATGAAGGAAGAAATATGCAATTGGTAAAAAAAAATAGCAATACATGTTCAACAGTCGGTGTTACTGACTGCACATTGTCAGAAAGTGCGCTTTGTTTGGCTGGTGTGAAGCCCCATTCGAATCCTAATCAAAAGAACCGCATTCTACTCCACCAAAAAACGGGGGTTTTGCTTCGCTTCCAATCGCACTTGATTTCGATTCGGTGTAGGTGGGAATGCAATCAGAGTATCCAAGTGCTGGAAACTTTCTTCATCTTGTTTAAATATAAATACTGCAAAATTAAACACATGAAAATGAAAGCATGATCTATAAACTATAGCTAACATGGCATGTGCAGAGTAGCGTACTAATCTTATAATTGATCAGATAGCCTAATCTATAGAGCGGCGCAGTCCCTCCCCCTTTCAGAACAACGAACGGCCCAGGAAATGAAAACGCAATGCATTTCCCCATAGGCAGTTTTTATTAAATGTATTTAAAGACCTTTTAAGCGTCGTACGAAGCCAACTCTTGTCGTGACAAATCATGACAACACACACAATATTTTGGACCAAACAAATAATTACAAATAAGAAAAACAACAAAGAAAGTGTTGTAACCTTTGTTTGGCCCAAAATATTGTGTGTATTGTCATGATTTGTCACGACAAGAGTTGGCTTCGTACGACGCTTAAAAGGTCTTTAAATAAATTAAATAAAAACTGCCTATGGGGAAATGCATTGCATTTTCATTTCCTGGCTTTTTTTTTTTTCATTTTTAATGGCTAATGAATTGTATCTTGACGTTTCCAGGCGATCCAGAATCCAAGCGATGAGATGCTGCAGGAACAGGCGTGGTCCGCCGTTGGCCCCCTGGTGGGGAAACTGAAGAAGTTCTACCAGTTCTCCCAGAGATTAGGTAAGGGTCGTCTTATGTGTTTAAAATGAAGAGGTTCATGGTTGGTTCATCATGCCTCGCAGCTTAGCACTCCATGCCGTTTAGATGTTCCCCCCCACTGCATGCTGACTGGGCTTGTGTTCAGTGTTGCCTGATTCTGTTAGAGAAATGAGCAACCAGGTCTATGGAAACGAGTCTGAAGATATCAGATCTACAAGCTCACAATGAGCTGCTGTTTTCAACAACGACAAATTATCTTGGGGCGCCGATGGCCTAGTAGTGTTAAGGCGCATACCACATATGGGCTTTTATGTAGCCTTACAGCGAGTCGCAGGTTTGATTCCCGAGGGCGATAGCCTTTGTCTGAGTGTCACTCCCCGTCTCTTTCTCCTGTGTCCTGTTGCTCCAAAAAACATATCTTGGTTGGACAAAAATAATAAATTTTCAGATGGGGCGACTGCAGACAAATATTAATCTGGGGTGTCCTTGCCATGAACATGTTTAAGAACCGCTGGTTTATAAACTTTAGAAAACAAGCCCGATTGAGAAACTAAAAGTAGCAAGTATTTACAACCGACTTTACAGAAAAAACAAGTACAACGTTACTTATAATATTAAGCAGACATGGCAACACTGCTGCTTACTCTGCCTTCTTTGGAGCGATCAAACAGAGTATTACTGCCATACACGGCAGTTCTGTGAAATCAATGCTGGTTTGGCTCTAGTTTAGGGTAATGCATGTCCTCCACCCAGCAGCATACTGTAACATCGGTTGTGAATGGGAAGTACGGGGGATTTGTTGACGAGCAACAAAGGTTGCAAAGTGGATTAAGAGTGGGCGATACTGCATATTGCTGATACGGTATGTACCTCGAACCACTGAACCGTCGCTAAAAGAGTGTTATTTTCAGCTGTTGACAACATGGTCTGTGGCTGTGCTGTTGCATTTTTTTTGTGCCAATGATTGTATATCCACAAACAGGCTGCTATAACCATCGTCCTACACGTGTAAGGTTAATGTATACATATGGCAGCCCTTCCCTCCTGAGGATTCATATAGACACAATCCCTCCTTCCATGACCTTAATTATATCAGAATGCACATGTGCAACATTGGCTGCTGAACTGCAAAAATTAGCACACATGCCCATATAGATATACGCCCATATATACACACACACACACACACACACACACACACACACACACACACACACACACACCCCATCCAGTGTTGCCGGATTTTGCGAGAGAAATAAGCAACCATATCTATCAAAACAAGCCCAAAAGAAGCGACTATATATATAGGCCACATTAAACCTATATGCACCGCCACCTACCAGTAAGACGCCTGGGTGGCGAGGAGCGACCTCACCGTGGCCTGGCCATATATGGAGCTTGTCTTTGACCACAAGTAGCCTTGTGGTTAGAGTGTCCGCCCTGAAACTGTGAGGTCAGGGGTTCGATCCCCGGCCGGGTTATACCAAAGTGTCTTGTATTATCTCTTGTAATATCTTGTATTAATTTGGGTGGTCCTTGTCATGAAAATGTTTGAGAACCACAACATTAGGAAACGAGCACAAAATAACTACTACACTTTACAGACAAGCCCAAAAACCTGCAACCCGCAGCTACTCAATAATTTACAAGCAACTTCACAGAAAAACAAGCCCAAAGTCGCTTATAATAAGCATACATGGCAACCCCCTTTGTCCTCATAGGCCATACATTTAACCCTCCCCAGACAGCCTTTCTGCTGCTTGCCTTGCACTGAACGCTGACCTCTGTGTGGAACAGGCTTCATTAGTATGGAGATGGGACGAGGGTTTGGTGTTAGCTTAGCGGCGGTGGGCCTAATCTGGTGACCGCGGTGAGTCCGTGAGGCTGGAGACGTGACCACCCCCCCCCCCCTCTCGACCTGACGACCTTAACGTTGTAATCCCTCTTGACGGGGCGGGAGTTTAGAAGGTAGTCAATGGAGGAGGAGGAGGCGGCGGCGGGCGCCAGCCTGCTACTACAATGCCTGCTTGTTATGTAATGAAGTAGGTCACGTCGCCTGCGTGCTCCGCTTCGCTGCCTTGCCCTCTCGCTGGCGGCTTCAGGGGTCCATGTATGTATGTATGTATATGAGAAGACCCTCCATCCACCGCAATAATCAAGGGGCTCAATAAGGCATGAGACAACGTCACGATTATTGTGGCAAATGTGCTTAAAACTTAAAATTCCACTGGTTACACAGATGAAGCCCCAACGTCCCTATTCTGTGTGGAAGGTTTGCCAAAAATTGCCATTCAACAAGCTCTCAACGTGCTGTTGATTTGTGTAGCGTTTTTTAGCAAAAGGCCGATGCACACCTCAGAAGGCTAGTGACAGGTGCGTAGGGCAATAAAGCATACTTAAAAAGGTTATCTTTGAAAAACAAAGAAAGGGTCCCACACACTGTCAGAAACTCTTTTTTTGGTCAACGTTTCGGTCGATTAGACCTTCATCAAGACAGACAATACAGAGCACAATAACCACCAAACATTTATAGACCACACCCGCAGTGAGAAGGTCATGGAGATGCGTTTCTGACAGTGTGCTTTGTTTTTCAAAGATAACCTTTTTAAGTATGATTTGTGTAGCGTGAAATCAGAGTACCAAAAAAATGCGCACTTTACTGGTCCTTTTTTTAATATAGAGGGTTTAAGTGCACTGAATTTGCAGCTCAACAAAAGCTGTTTCATCCTATTATAATGACGGGGACAATTTCACGATAAATTAAAATCTCTCCAATACGATTATTGTGAGCGTTTTGTTTTTTTTATCACAAAGGATTATAGTCCCATCCCTAGGCTGAGTCTGTTTTGAGCCGTCTGAAAAGCACATGACTACCTTCCTCTAGATAAAAGATTAGAGATGTCGCTGCCCATGCAATTGGGAGTTTATTAATTAAGGAGTATTATGGAGCATATGGAATGGAATGGAACATCTGTCGTTTACCCCTCAGTGGGTATTGGTTTTCATGTTCGTATTGATCCAGGGAGACTTATTGCACCATTCTCCAGATTATACACCCATATTATCCTTCCAGAGCTTCTTATTGTTGACACTGTACGAACGGCAAGGTGTTTTGTATTTTTGTTACCGTACAATGAGAGAAATGTGTCAGTCAACTGTCAGTCAGTGCTTCATCGTTGGCACTTGGCAGTGCCTCTAGTCTAGAGCAAGGGTTCCCCCCCCCCAAAGTAGTCATATTTACAGGGTTTGATGAGGTCAGATCAACATATGGAATGTCAGAACAGGTCAGCTCCATATATGGAGATCTACGGGTGGCAGCGAAGGCATTCTCTTGAGTGTACAGGGTTTGAGGTCTGACCATAATGGAGTATGTCTTGAGTGTACAGGGTTTGATGAGGTCAGATCAACATATGGAATGTCAGAACAGGTCAGGTCCATATGGAGATCTAAGGGTGGCAGCGGGGGCAGTGTCTTGAGTGTGCAGGGTTTGATGAGGGCCTAGGTAGGAACGGGCCTTAATTTTCGTGCCTGTTGAGAACTTTTTACCGGCTGCCGGGCACGGCTGCACTAACTAGAAATGCACTCTGTCGAGCTGCCAACTTGCGCTTTGCACACAAGCAGGCCACGAATGGCCTACTTGTGCGCGAGCAGAGCACACAAGTGGCATGTAACGATATATCGTATATCAATATATATTTTATAATAAAATTAAAAAATCGATTTTCCTTTTCTTTTTTTTCAGAAATGTGAGCTTTAATCATATTCCCCAAAAAGTACAAAGACATGCACATCCAACCCAAACTTGGTCAGGTGCTGAGCGGTGACTAGTAGTATGCACAGATAGTGAAAAGAAAGTACTCGCACACTGTGGGCTCCGATGCTCATGAAGTGCCTTTATTTGCACAAATAAGTTGTCTGTGACGTTTCGAGCACAACGCTCTTCCTCTGACTCAATGCTCTTCCTCTGACTCAATGCTCTTCCTCTGACTCAATGCTCTTCCTCTGACTCAATGCTCTTCCTCTGACTCAATGCTCTTCCTCTGACTCAATGCTCTTCCTCTGACTCAATGCTCTTCCTCTGACTCAATGCTCTTCCTCAGACTCAATGCTCTTCCTCTGACTCAATGCTCTTCCTCAGACTCAATGCTCTTCCTCTCACTCAATGCTCTTCCTCTGACTCAATGCTCTTCCTCTGTCTGAGGAAGAGCATTGCGCTCGAAACGTCACAGTCAACTTTTTTGTGCAAATAAATGCACTTCACGAGCATCGGAGCCCACAGTGTGCGAGTACTTTAATCATATTCAAATGCTTAAAATTGGAGAAATGAGACTGAGTCACTTTCAGTAGTAGAGCACTGTAGAGGGGAGCTGTGTGTGTCTGTGACTGTGCCCAGGTGATGGTTGTTGATGGTCATTAATACATCAAGGAAGGGAATTATGTTTCTGCACTGTCAAAGTGGTGCTGTTGTGCTAGAAACAAAGAGAGATAGTGTTGCACTGTTGCCTGCTAATTACACAGAGAGAGAGCGAGAGAGAGAGAGAGTGAGGTGTCTGCTAAATGCTAATTCCCCCACACAGTAACTCTGTCGTTTCTCGACCGTTTCGGATGCGGGGCAGCTCGCTGGAACCGGGCTGGCACCCTGGGCGTGGTCCTGTGGGTCTGGACGTTCCGGAGACCCACCGACCCCACACGTAACTGCACCACTCAGTTCACTCAGTTTTTTTTTTTTTTTTTAATGCAGGAAAAATAAATTCGATTTTTACTCTCGTCTTGACCCAGAAAAATTGGGAAAAAGTAATAATTCCCGCCACAGCGCCGACCCCCCCCCCCCCTCCCTGTGAGAGGAGCCCACTACGTGCCCACACATTCCCACAGCCAGCTCTTCCGTGGCCTGACATGATCAGACATCCCCCTCCCCCCATACCACCCCCTTCTCAACCCCCTCCGCTCCCCCACCTCGCCCTCCTGCTCCCCTGCAGAACCCCCCCCCAGACACTACTAACAACACGAGAGTAGCTCATTTCCGAGGGCCTGAAAGCTACTCGCTCTATCTCTATTTGATGGGGGGGGGGGGGGGTCGACCGACCAAGCCCGTTTTTATCGGGCGCTTCACTGCCAGCGCTGATGTCTGAGCAGATGGGGGTCATTACTGAATGGCAAACGTGCTCAATTTAGCGTGCCGGCCACACAGTGTCAGCCCTTTGCCCGTCCGCCTTCCAAACCAAAAACCTTTCTTTATTTGTCCATTTTGACCAGCAGTTTTGCCCTGTTCAGTGTTCACCCTCCCCTTGCCTGTAAAGCTAAAGTTAAGGAAAGGTAGTGTGTATATCTTCTATTTTTGAATAGCCAACAGTAAAATCAAACATTATACGGATGCTCCCGATTTTAAGGGGGTTGACAAAAATGTCTTGATTTCCCCAGAGGAGCTGCTATGAAATGACTCGCGGACAGAAACCCCTATGAAGTGAAATGCGCTCCCTCATATCACCCCCCCATCTCTGATCTTCCCTGCTCATAGCTAATTATGATACTAGGTATACCATGTCAAGCCACTCAGTAGGCTTTGTATTTACTTAGTGTCAAAACAAATGAGCATAATCGGATGAAACCCCCACTGCCCCCAATCTCGTGCCGATAATTACTCTCATGTCTCTTCTCCATCTGAGCAGGAAAGCCCCCCCGTCAGACTGGCACTGGGCGCTTGGCAGTTAAGACGCCACTACTACCACCAGACCACGTTGTCTCTCCCCCCCCCCCCCCCCCTCCAGCTAATCGGGTTACTCGCTACTTCAGCTGGGGGACATTTTGAGGAAGTGGGAAGTGTCCAGTAATAGGCCACACGAGCACTTTATAAACCAAGAAATGACACACTGTAATCATGTAGATCTGCTGAAAAAATTATAATCTTGGAAATAAAAATGTGAAGCCGTTTGAATGTTTTGAATGTTTTATTTTATTTAAACTTTTTAACAACACAAATCTTGTCCCTGGCAAAAAGAAAATTCCGCAGACAGATGCATATTAATTTGGGGCATCTTGAAATGTTTGAAAACACTTTTTAAACCAAATTGGAAAACAAGCCCAAATAAGCTACACTTTAGAAACAAGAGGAAGAAATAGAGTCCGCAACACTGGTAGAAAAAACTCAGCTCCACTGGTTTATTCTTGAAGAAGATCCCAGTGATCGAAACGTTGATTCAATAAACCAGTGGAGCTGACTCTTTTTCTTCCTCTTGTCCTGCCTTTTGTCCAGCACCTGGGCTAGAGTGGAGGTGCATGCTCTATTACCTTTGACACTTTAGAAACAAGCCCCCAAAAACCCCAAAACAAGCCCAGAGTCGCTTAGAATTAGCCGAGATGGCAACACTCGTGATCCATCGAAAATATGTGATGGCTGAATCCTCGGTTTGACTGTGACAGCAGAGAGTGATTATTTAAGCACATGCCAGCTTGCATAAAATGCTGAGAAGATGTGTAGTAAATTAAATATGGATAATGCCATAATGGTGGAGAATATACCTTGCAGGTTTCAGTAGAACAGATCGAGAATTCCAGGCACATCCATTAGCTTCCAATAGTTTAGGAACGTCATCTCGTTGTCTGTCTGCCGTGCACATTTACTCTCCTGTATGGTATTTCAATATACAACAGATGCTTTTTATTTTTAGAGGAATCTTCCCCCCCCCCCCCCCCCCCGTTTCCCCTAAGGACCCCTTAGCTGTGAGAGAGGTGAAGCACGGACCCCCACTACATATTGTATCATAAAATTGTATTGTCATTAGTGTATTTTTTTATATATATATATATACAAATCTGATGCTATCCATGACATTTATGATACAATTTTATGATACAATATGTAGTGGGGGTCCGTGCTTCACCTCTCTCACAGCTAAGGGGTCCTTAAGGGGCAACGGGGGGCGGGGGGCATCTTCTCAGCATTTTATGCAAGCTGGCATGTGCTTAAATAATCACTCTCTGCTGTCACAGTGTATAATTCTTTTTTATCCCATGATTTGATTTTAACCCATTTTTCACCCCTGTGTCAATTATCTAATGTGATCCTGGGCTCTACACACCCTCCGCCAACCTGGGTAGAGCAACGGACTTGAACTCATGCTTCCTTCATGGATAAGTTGCTCCTTTACACCTGACAGGGGGAGTTTCCCTGGTTGGACGTAGCGCGTGGAAGGAACACGTTATTCCAACCAGTTCCTTTCCCATCCATCATTCGCCCCGGCTGGCATTAGTCATTAGTGTATTTTTGGCAATTTAACCATTTTATAAACCCTCAATACTTAATTATCGTGACCATAGCCTCTATACTTGGTCTTTTTTGTCCCCCAATACACTAAACCTCTTTGCCGTAAAATAGCCAATCTGTGAGCTTGTAGATCTGCTATTTACGCTGCTATTTACGGTGAATATTCCAACCAGGGTTCAAGTGGGTAATGAAAAAAGAAAATGTTACTATCACACAAATATTTGGCGTCCTCAATGTAGTAACTCTGAGGGCTCCCGCACCCCCTGCATTACGTTATTAGCCTTTCTCCACTCTTACGTGTGTGTGTTCTATTCTCTGACAGAGGCAGAGCTGCACAGCCTCCTGGGAGCTCTCACCAGTGAGAAGTACAACGACCCCACTCAGCACCTGGAGAGGGAGCAGGCGCTGGCCAAGCAGTTTGCCGAGATCCTGCACTTCACGTTGCGCTTCGACGAGCTAAAAGTAAGATAATGCGATTCTGGCTTGTTGCGTTGCCTTCCTTGTAAAAACCTTGATTTTGTTAGCTTTTTTGGGGGGGGGGGGGGCTGGGGAATATCATCAATCATCATACATGGATTCAAGTTTTCAATCATTTGGATTCCATAGAAGCCAGCATGTCTTCTATGGAAGCGTGTAGTGAAAATAGCCTGATGGTTATTATTTTAAGATTGGAGCATTTGAAGTGGTCAAACTAGCCGTAACTATATTCAGGAGCATCTTCCATAAAACCCTAATGGTCTCGCATATTTCAAAAGCAAAGGTTAAAGCCTCAGTCTGTGATTTCTTCACCTTGTTGGCAGTATGTAGAACAACAGGAAGAATATTACTAAAACATCACCAGAGTTGGTGTCAAAGTGTCCTTGAGCAAGACTCTGAACCCCTAATTGCCCCCTATGTGCAGGTATACTGTAGGTGCCTTGCATGTTTTCCTCCGTGTGTCAATGTAATGCACAATTTATGTAAAGTGTCTTGGATAAAAGCGCTATATAAATGCACCATTTACCATTTAATCATAAAGTTACATATTGTGTGTGTGTGTGTGGGGGGGGGGGGGGCTCCTTTCACTGTTTCACAAAGCGTACATTAGAACTGCATCATAATTTCCCGATATGATGAATGATGCAGTATATTCATTTGCATTGTATTTCAACAATGCAGGGTGAAATATTATACCAAGAAGATACAAGAAGTTTATTGCCACTATGCACAGTAAAACCATAGGTGTTTACACTACACACAGTGAAGTACTTAGAGCACTTTGCCTTCCACTGCGCACAACACAGAACATATAATGATATCACTAATTAAAACTAACGTTTTTTTTGTCATATCGGTTCATATCGGTATCGGCGAATATATGCCAGTCTAACCTCCCATCCGATATAGGGCTAAGGGGTTGACACTATGGCAGGTAAATAAAATGTTGGGGCATGTGGAGTTTGCTTTCGAATTCCCCAAACTGCAAGTGCACATTTGAGTGAGGAGTCTGCTATAAACACGGGAACGGAAAAATATTCGGGACATCCCTACTGTAAAGCATTATTTCCAATTTAGCATTTAGTTCTTAATCCAGAGAGTGATGTAAAGTAAGCAAGGTAAACACCAGGTAATGCATCAAATGCCTCAGTAATCTGCTAGCCACCTCTGGAACTCCCTCCCCCCTGACATCAGAAACATGGACTCTAATCTATCACCATATTCCAAACTCACCTCAAAACCCACCTGTTTAGCCAGGCATATGGCTGACCTCTGTGTCTTCTGCTGCAAGCTGTGCCCTAGTTTTGTTTTCCTTTTAACTGTGTTTTTGTATCAACTGTTTTTAACCTGTACGGCGACCTTGAGTGCCCTGAAAGGCGCCTTATATGTAAAATGTATTATTATTATTATTGTTGTCTTGGGTAAAACAAGAACCTAGCAGCTGTCTAAAAAAATATATATGTACATACTACATACATTGAAACTATACACACTATCAGTCCATGACGCTAGAGTCTTGGACTGTGGATAAGGGTGTTGGCTAAAGGCCCAAAACGTGAATAGAATCCTACTGACATACTCTTTCCCCTTTTGATAACGAAATTGTCAATATAATGTAGTCTTTGTTTTCGTCAGTTATTTCATTTTTATTTTGTTTTAGTTGGTGAAAAACAATTGTCATAGTTTTAGTCAACAAAACTAACAGTGGAACCATAACTCGATGTTGGTCATAGCACACGTCAGTGGCGTGCATAGATAGACACTAGGGGGTGCTAGAGCACCCCCTGCCCTTTTCCCTTTGGACAAATGTGCCCATTTAAACTAACTAACTGTAGTGTGTGGACCATGGTGGCATTGATCAATTCTTGATATTAAGCTTCTAATATATTATTTAGGCCCCAAAATCTATAAATCTCACACTATTAAGGCAACCGGACGGTTCCACGCGCTACACAAGGTGCCCTTTTTTTCACTTGAGCACCTGCCCCTCTAAATGTCTGTGCACGCCACTGCGCACCGTGTACTTTTTGTGTGATCCGAGCAAAGCTCTTACTAGCCTAACAAGCAGCTGATGCCCTTTAATTAGATGTGAACTCTTTAAGCTTGAGCCAATGAGCAGATAATTGTTTTTTAATTGGAACCTTACTACCAGACTCCTGTTTTGTGTGGCAGCCTTGTTTTACTAATACAGCAGACCTGCAGGAGAATTAAAGTTTTAATTTTTTAATTTATTTTGTGCAGAGTAACACAAACCTCCTAATTATGTCATCCTAAAAGGCACGACTCCTGCACATAGTAGCATGCTTTATAGATGGGGAGGGAACAAGCCCCTAAGAATACTTTTTTATTGAATAGGTTGTAAAGTTTTTTTTGCAGGGTAACACAAACCTCCAAATTGTGTCATCCTAAAAGCAAGACTCCTGCACACAGTAGCATGTTTTATAGATGGGAGAGGAAAAGCCCTGAATATTTTTTATTTATTATTAATTCCGTTTTTGGCTGAGCTAAAAGCTGTAACTGCCCCACCCTACACCCCCTACCTACCTGCTGACACTCTGATACTTTTGAATTTGAATCCTGAAAAGTAACAGTTTTGGACATGCCAGTATGAGGTTTCCACCTGACAGACATATATCTCGCATACATAGGGGCCAGACACTAAATGCTGTATGTGGATTATTTCAGTCGACTGTGCATTGTATGTCAACGTCCACAATTGTATGAGCTTTCATTTCGTTTGACAGCGGGGGTGAATCTGTTCCCCCTCCTAAATCCCTGCAAAATGTCGTCCTCCCCGTTTCGTAGACACACGCACTCCCCATAAAAGAGCACCCTAATGCCTGAAGAGTTTTTATTTGTCAGCGTCCCGCAATTAATGCTTGCTATATTACCCAGGCTGGCAGGATAAAAGCAGGAAGGTAGGGGGGCACAAGGTGACATGCCAGCCAGGCCCTATTCATCAATCTTTAACCGCCACTTCCACCGTCTACTGACCCAGTTAAAAGCATCAGTGTGGGGGCGTCTCGCAGCCCCCCCCCCCCCCCCCCCCCCCCGGTGGAGGGCAGCCTGTCTTCGCATGTTGGCATTTAGTGGACACAGAATGAGTACCAGTCTATTGTGGCAGGATTACACTGCCTGGCTGCCAGCATGGCTCTCTCTCTCCCAGCCCTTTTAATGAGCTCATGTAAGAATGTGGATAATTAGCCGCACAAACGGCACTGATTGGTGGAGCCCCCGTTGGTGTTGTTGATAAGCAATGTGGGACTGGGTGGGGTACGGTCATGGCTGGGCCAGCTTCGTCAGCGGTTCTCAACTTCTCAACCCGTCGTTCCGGACCCCCAGGTTGAGCTTCCACAAATAACAGGAGGGTTCCCCGATAATGTGCAACATTGTTTTCTCACTCAACGGTAAACAAACCAACATACCGTATACTGTAAGTGTACAGGGCTGCACATTTCTAAAACAACAGTTTAAGGACTTTTAAGACCTTTTTGAATAGAGGCAAAGAAAATGAAAATCGATCTACATGTGCACAACACCCAGTGCGCAACCAACTGAGACTTAAAAGGGGAAGGGGTAGGGATGGGCATTTAACGCTTGGAGTGTTTGCTTTTATCAGTGGTTAACCGTAACATGGTATCGTATTCGTACAATTATGAGTTAATTACATTTTTTTGTTAATCCATCCATGACAATGAAATATTTCCGTGCACACGGTTAGACGTGTACCTTCTCCCATCTCCAGGAAGGACCTGATTGTCTTTGATGGTTCAGGGAAGTGGATGTAAAAATTGGTAAATGTTAAATGGTGCATTTATATAGCGCATTTTTCCAAAGCGCTTTACATTCACCCACACATTCACACACCGATGGTGGAGGAAACCATGCAAGGCACCAAACTGCACATCGGGAGCAATTAGGGGTACAGAGTCTTGCTCAAGGACACTTCGACACTAACTCGTGGCGAGCCTGGGATCGAACTAGGAACCTTGCTGTGGTCCCCATCCGGCTACTCTACCCCTGAGCCTGTGGAAGTGGGGTAAAAACAAATAAAATAGCGGTAAATAATAAATGTCAGTGGATTCAAAGACCCTGTTCGTCAAATAAATATAACCGTATGATTCCATTTCATGTCTTCTCCCTCCCACCCCCCAAGCATCCTGTCTGGGGTAGGAGGGGGGGGGGGGGGTGTATTTGATCCTGATCCTATATAGTCCTGCTCTAGGCTGTTCCACCTACGAACAGAACAGTGAAAGACTCGCTCGTTTCTGTTTTTCGTGTATCTGTCCGCCTTGTCCAATAATCTCCCTCACCACCCACCCACACACACACACATGCACATGTTGTGTTGTGGCGTTCACACAACACATGCCCGCCTTTCGCGCCCCCCCCCCCCCCCCCCCCCCCCCCCCCCCGAGACATTCATTCTTGTATTAAGATAATAAATATAATAAATAATGCTTTTCTTCTGCAGATGACAAATCCTGCCATTCAGAATGACTTCAGCTACTACAGGAGAACGCTGAGCCGCATGCGCATCAATAACGTACAGGTGAGTGCACTGCTCTGTACACACACTGTACACACACCTGAGTACCTCTCTGCACTGTACACACACTGTACTGTGAGGATGCCCTTCACCGGGGGGTCCGGGGACCCCTATGGGGTACCGATGAGTACACTGTACACACACCTGAGTACCACTCTGCTCTGTGAGGATGGCCTTCACCGGGGGGTCCGGTGGGGGCCCTATGGGGTCCTCATAGTCACTACAGGAGGGCCGCCAAGTCTTTGTGTGACATTAAACACTTCTTAATCTGAGGAGAACTTTAGCTAAATATAGCAGATCTACAAGCAACTGTAGTGAGTACATTGTCCATTTTTGGCAAACAGGTTTGGTGTACAGGGGAAAAAGGACCAGCTAAGTGGTCCTTGGCCTGACAAACTTTGAGGACCCCTGTTTTAATGGGGAAAAAAAGGCTGAATTGCCAAAGAACTATTGTTGCGTTCCTCAAATGACCCGTGCCAGCGTGCGTCATTACGACCCCCATTCCAAATGTGATGTTGATTGAAGCCATGCGTTGGCCTCCGGTTACCTCACCGCTCCTCAGTGCCACGGCAAACTATGATGGATGGAGTTTTCACAAGTGTCCCAGCAACGCCCCGTGAGAGAGGTGCTTGTCTGGCACACACACTCACAGACACGTGCGTCAGGAAGTGTGTGCATCCGTGCACCGTACTCCCACGGGGAGTGTCGAGGAGTCTGCGCTGCTCAGCGGAGCGCAGCCGTGCATGGCGGCATGCAGCGGGACGTGAGCCCAGATCAGTAGCAGCAGCGTGTGGCCCGTCGGTTCCTCCAGAGACGAGAGTCTCTGTGTGGGGAAAGACATCTGATCTAGGGGGGTGTGTTGGAGCAAAGATGGTTTCAGATGTAGAAAGATCCGCCGTCCCAGTTGGAGCCACTTAGAGGTGAAATGGTACACAAATCCTGCAAATGTTCTCCTAAGTGCCATGTCTTATGTGTGTTGCTGGGACAGAGAAAGGTCGATAATAAAGTTGATTTTTATCTCTCTGAAGAAAAAAAGACATTAGTATGAAAACATTGGGAAGATTGTGTGGCTTGTCTGCTCCAATATTTAGTTCACAGGGGACTAAAGAATGGTTCAGAAGCTGTTCACGTTCACTCTTCCGAAATAATAGACTCTAACCTGCTTCCGGTGTCTCCTAAAAAGGCAGCCACCTACTTCACGCAGATATGAGAAGTAAACTGGAGAAGTGGAGATGGCATGTCTTTCCTTTTTTTTTGTCTTTTGTGTGGGAGTGGGGACTCCCACAGCAGAGTACAACCCCTGGGACACAGTAACTGTAAAAGGAAATAACCCTAAACCCCCCCCCACACACACACTCTCTGCAAGCAGCTCCCCAGTGGTTGATGACCTCACCCAGGTCTTCTGTTTTATACACAACATTTGTAGAGGAATGGTGTGAAAAGCTGTAGGTTTGCCAGCGCGCTTAGCCAAAAAAATGTTTTATTTTTTTATTTTTTCGGTTTTTTTCTGGCTTTTATTGATTGTACAGTGCAGAGAGAGATGGGGAGAAGGAGAGAGTGTTGTGGAGTGACATGCACTGCAGCGAATGGTCTGGACCTCACCGGGAGTTGACCCGGGGACTCGCTAGCAGGCATCAGAGCCTATGGGCCTTCCTAGGCATTTTTTCAATACACACCAAGCATTTTAAAATGGTGAAAATTAAAAAACTAAAATTGCAGCGAAAAGCTTGAATGATGCTCTTTCTATCTGCAAAGTGTTTGTTTCATAAAAATCCACCATAGACATGTTATGAGCTACTTTATGTCAAGAAATTCCTTGCAGGTGTTGGAGTTTGGAAGCGCTCCATTTCAGTAACGCAGCATCCTGCTGCCTCCTGCATTATGTGCAAATTCGAAACAGGTGGTACGCAGTGATTAATCAACGAGCGCTTCCAAACTCCAATACTTAAATAAATAAATAAATCACCTGCAAGGAATTTCTTGACATAAAGTAGCTCATAACATGTCTACCTTGGACTTTTATGAAACAAACACTTTGCAGATAGAAAGAGCATCATTCAAGCTTTTCGTACAGCTGCAATTTTAGTGAGTGTGATACAAACGCGTTTCGGCGCACAGGCCTTCGAGACTTCGGCAGTGTCAAAATTGACAATGACGAAGGCCTGCACGCCGAAACGCGTTTGTCTGTCTGGTATGACTGCTGATGCGGAGCACTATCTTTATTAATAAAGACTCTTACTCGACTGGAAGTGCGGATTTAATTCATTCTCTATTGAGTATTCAAACATGAGTATTCTTTTTTGAGCATCTCAGGAAATCTGTCACACAAACAGTTTAGAAGATAGAGCCATGTTTGAAGTAGCTGTCTGGTGTGTTCATTTCCGCGTATTTCGCCCCAGATTTTTCACAGTTCCCACGATGTTCGCAGCGGTCATATTAGCCAAGAACAGTTGAGATATTCTCCGCTAAATGAAGCGCATACATATCTTAGCCAGGTCCTAGAGTACAAAGGGGATTGCTGAACAGTACTGGTATAATGTCACAGTTCAAGGACCCGTTGTCCTGTAACCACACAGCGTATTCCACCACATATATTATTTTGATTTCACTGGAGTATCACAAGTATCTTATGTGATTTATGCCTTTTTACTAAACGTGGCAAACTGCAGATGCCTGATGCTCTGAATATGCACTCCTCCATACCAGAATATGCCATTAGGTAAATGGTGCCAGACATCTAGCTAGACCATCGGCATTAAAATGATTCTCAGCCAGCTATCCTTCCTCCTCCAGTACTTAACCCATTTTGGACTGATGGCGATTTAAAAAAAGGCTTCTAAATCATAATTGTTTTCTGAAAAACCCATGTTTCTATGTCAGTGGTGCTCAACCTTTTTCATATCAAGGACCCCTAGAATTATCTCCATTGGGCCACGGACCCCCATCTCAAAATATGTCGTTCCAGGGACCCCCCAGAAGCCAATATTTTAGTTAAAAATGTTGAAATGAAATATATATGTATGCTATTTTTCAATAGCTAAAGCTAAACTAACATAAAGCTTGAATCACCAACAGGGGTTCCCACCCAAAATGGGTTAAGGAAGCAGCTGCGTTTTAGGTCACAGCTCAGACATTTGAATCATTGAGACGATCTCTGTGGAACACGTGTGTCCTCTCAGTGGTGGTGAGAGCGGCCGTTTGGTTCATGTGTGATCATTCCTCCTCCAGTGTGATTTGACTTGACACGCTGGTGGGCCATTATTCCTATCATCGCTCGCCGAATGTTGTTCCCTTGTCAAATCAAGACTCGACTCGAGGCAAGATGTGTCCCTTCCCTTCTATTATGCAAATGTGTGCATATTGTCTCTGTCGGGGGGGGAAACCTCATATGTCCATGACTGTCACTTTTCATGATTCAAATTCAAAAGTACTGTAGCAAATCTGCCAGCTTGAAACGCGTCGCTTCGCACCACGTTTCCAACTTTCGACCTTCCTTGGATCTGCTACATTTGATGCTTTTGTGTGTATGATCAAGTAGACTAGCGTAAATGAAACAACGTGTTAAAGTTAGAACATGGAGATAAAAGTTTTCTGCCCGAAAGCGACTATGAGTTTATTTTTTAGAACTTGCTGCTCAAGAGACAAACTTCTCCTCTCTTTGCTTTGATTGGTCACTCCAGGCAGAAGGAGAGAACGAGGTCAACAATGAGCTGGCCAATCGCATATCGCTGTTCTACGCCGATGCCACGCCCATGCTGAAGGCGATGAGTGACGGCACAACCAAGTTTGTATCAGAGGTGAATTGCGCATGATGTCAAATCCAAATAAATCCTATACTAAAACATGCATATGCATATACATACTATAAAAAACAATCTGGGTCCTGCGGTGCATCCGACTTTGTCGAGCATGTACACGAACACCCATATTTGGCCCATATTTGGGTTAAGTACTCTTTCAAGTGCACTGAAAAGACACTTGTTCACTCAGGCTTTTGCCAACTAGTTTGTTTATTTTTGGTTAATATAAACTAAAGCGTCTGTTTTTGTAATGTGCTATATAAATTCAGAGCGGTACAAAGCAAAAAAAGTTAATTGGGTGGGGAGTGCCTTGATCGAATACTTGCTGTCAAAATCTGCATTAAATATACACATTAAAATGTGGCATTTTAAACGTTTTGTAAAATAATACTTGTATGCTTTGCTTTCAGAACAAGAACTTGCCTATTGAGAACACGACGGACTGCTTAAGCACAATGGCGAGTGTGTGTAAAGTCATGCTGGAAACGCCGTAAGTTGCTACATGTAATCTATCATGTCGTGGCTGTCGGGCAGAATCCTCCTATCTCCATCCGTTTGTGTTATTTGGTAAACCGACGGCCTACTTGATCAAACTACAGACAGTACACAAAAGCATCCACAAACGTGACGAGAAGCTTTGAGCTGAGTTAGAATCCTGAAAAGTAACAGTTTTGGAGATTTGGAGGTTTTCACCCGACGGAGACGATGTGTTGTATGACATACAGTGAAGTCTGAGTGATAATTGAACCTCCTGAAAGTGTGTTTTCACAGCGTATGTTTTATGACATGTTGTATCTTATTGTTATGTGGGTCGGTATGTGTTTTAGTCTCTGGGTACATTGTTAGCAGAGGAGTGCTAAGAATGTAACTTTGACTTGTGTGTGGGTGTGTGCAGAGTGCTCTATTATCCCCATGTGTTCCTTTTGTATTATGTGTACACAATATTTTTTACTTCACTTGGCTTGCAACATTTTAGCTGAAAGGACTGTAAAAAGCGAGTTGACCCTGCTATACAGTTGCAGACACTATCCTGCATCAGAATGCTTGTTACATTCCAAAATCACTTTGGCAGAAATGTTTTTGGGTGTAACAATCATTCTCATAGGCAGAGAGTTTTAAGAGAGTAGACTTTACTTAGGCATTTTAACTCATGATGATTGCCTAAGTAACCTAGATGACTTAGAGGCAGAAAGTGATTTTTGGTTCTTCTTTCCTATAAACCATGAACACAGAGCGACGTCACTCGCTCATCCCCTTGTTCCAAGGGGTTCTAGGAAGTTTTTCTCTATGGAGATTGGAGAATAACGTGGGGTCATCTTAAAATCGTCTCATATTAGAATTGTGGTCCAAAAATAAACAAACTGTCTTGGCGATATTGTCAGGGAGGTTTCTCTGTATCGTTTACGACCGCCAGTCAGTCATAATTGATAGATTTTTCTACATTTTTATAACGAAAATGTAAGCAGCAGTAACATTTTCTCTCAGTCAGTTGATTCTTCATATCCATATGAGTGAAATGGCCGGGATGATTTTACGTATCTTATTTTTCAAACACGCTTCTTACAGTATATGAGACGATCTAGCATAATGCGTAGCATAATGCGTGTGAAACTGGGGGTCCATGAAATGAATATAAAAAATCTCTGAAATATCCGTGGCCTAATAAATGTTGATTTGGGAGTCCTTGACATAAAAAAGTTTGTGAACCACTGGGTTAAGTGACCTGTGCCAACACCCTTCTCCCCCCTTCTCGGTCCAGGGAGTACCGCAGTCGTTTTGCCAGTGAGGAGACAGTGTCCTTCTGTCTGCGGGTCATGGTAGGGGTCATCATCCTCTATGACTACGTTCATCCTGTCGGAGCTTTCGCCAGGTCCTCCAAAATAGATGTGAGTAGCACAGACACACACACATCATACACACACACACACACACACACACACACACACACATCATGCACACACACACACACACACACACACACACACACACACACACACACACACACACACACACACACACACACACACACACACATCATATCATACATGCACACAGAGTTTTGTCATATTTCCCTCATCTGAAATGTTTTACCTTTAGTCTAGTTTTAGTCGACTAAATATCATGAGATTTTAGTTGACTAAATCTACAGTTTATTTAGTGGACTAAATGCGGGCCTTGATGGCGTCGTAATGCCTGATTTTACTTGCTGAAAATAGCTGATCTACAAGCTCACGACCCTGCGCTGTGTTGTGAGCTTGTAGATCTGCCATTGTCAGAGCACCAAAACACAACCAAACATAAAATGACTTGTCTTTTAGTTCTACTGGATCTCTTCTCCACTAGTCCCTCCCTAACATTTTAGTCTTCTTTTTTATTTGTTGAGTAAATTGTCAATATTTATTCTCAGTTTTAGCCGTCATAGCTTAGTTTTTATTTAGTTTATTTTCATTTAGTTTTCAGCAGACATTTTTTGCAGAGGTTTTAATCGATGAAAGACACATCCAGTTTAATACACGGCTCCTCCTCCGGAGCACAAGCTGTTCACATGGGGACTAACTGGAGCTCTTTGTTCTGCAGATGAAAGGCTGTATCAAAGTCCTCAAAGAGCAGCCTCCTAACACTGTAGAAGGCCTTCTCAACGCTCTCAGGTAATACTTTAGAATATATACTCCTCCTAACACTGTAGAAGGCCTTCTCAATGCTCTTAGGTAATACATTAGAATATATACTCCTAACACTGTAGAAGGCCTTCTCAACGCTCTCAGGTAATACTTTAGAATATATACTCCTCCTAACACTGTAGAAGGCCTTCTCAACGCTCTCAGGTAATACTTTAGAATATATACTCCTCCTAACACTGTAGAAGGCCTTCTCAACGCTCTCAGGTAATACTTTAGAATATATACTCCTCCTAACACTGCAAGGCCTTCTCAATGCTCTCAGGTAATACATTAGAATACAGTATATACTCCTAACACTGTAGAAGGCCTTATCAATGCTCTCAGGTAATACATTAGAATATATATACTTCAGGTCTTTATTTTGACAGCAAATGTTGATTTAGTTTCAGTCATACTTTTGAAAAAAAAATCCATTTAGTTTGAGTCATATTTAAGTCGTCTAAAATGTTTTAGCCTAGTTTTCGTTGACTATATGGCAACTAAATCTACAGTTGATTTGATCGACTACATTTATTTTGGCAGCCTGTGATAGCGTCGTAATGCCTGATCTATACTGCATGCCAAAAATAGCCGATCTACAGTACAAGCTCACAACGCCTCACAGACACGTTGTGAACTTGCAGATCGGCCATTTATGGAGGGCGACACCCAAACGCAACCAAGCATGAAATGCCTTGTCTTAGTTCTACTGGATCTCTTCTCTAGTCCTGTGATGCCAGCCGTCTAGATACGCTGCACAGTATCAGCTGATCAGAGCCCCTTTATCTTCCATATAAAATGAAAGTTACATAAAAAAAAGATAAAACTTACGTGGAAAAAAACTTCTGTTCAATTTGACAATGATTGGTCCAGTGATTAGATTAGTTTGATTAGCTCTGGATGCAAAGACCCTTTACACACACACACACACACACACACACATACACACACACACACACACACACACACACACAGCCACACAGGCTGATCCTCTTATACTGTAGAAAGGTTATTGTGCTGAATAATCCCACCTAATGGAGTTAGATGCTTTCACTTATTGATTCTAACTTCAGAGAAGTTGAGAGTTTGTTACAAAAATGACAAACCTACTGTAAATTAGCATTTCAATGCCTGATCTGCATGTGTACAAGGGGACAGGCAGCACGGTCCACTCCGTTCCACCCCCCACCACCCCCCGCCCCGGACAGTGAGGAAAAAAAGAGGTGTTAAGGTGCCATACTTGGATGGATAGAGCGGCGCGATTACATACAAGACAAGACGAGACAAGACGAGAATTGCGCGAACGGGCGCGGCGCGACCTGGTGCGGTACAAACGGGACGAACCGAGGCGAATATATAATTCAGGTCCAATTCCTCATGGGGGCTGAGACCCCTGGTCCAATTCCTCATGGCACTCTACGTCACTGCTTTAGAGCACTTATGAGTATGACATAAATCGTTTGATAGCCACGGCTATGGACTTTAATGTTTGTTTAGGCCAGGGCACTAAGTGACGACTTAAGACGTCATGTGGCCAATATAAATATAGTGCCCCCCCCCCCCCCCCCACACACACACTTATTCAAGGACAATTATGTTTTTGACTGTTCAAGACTGCTAGGCTGGGTTTGGAGCATTTCAGCAGTTACTTATGAGCATGACATGCTTATCTGTTGGTTAATTTGCAAGCAATATCCCTGCAATATCCCTGCAGACCTGCTTCTTCCTCACACCGACCACTTAATATTAAACACGGGAATGGTAGGTAACTACCGTATTATAGTGTGTGCTTTAGGCTGAGCCCTCCATCTCAAATCTAGGTTGCTGCTGAAACCTTTTCTTAGAATAATAGGTGATTGCATCGAACATGTGACCCTGCCCCCAGCTACCATATCCCAAATGTACTGTTAGTGGATTGGCTTTACTCGCACAGCGTCTCTCAATCTGACATGGCCATTCCCGTGGCAACCTCGACTCGGTATCACACTTTGGGAGCGTGATGGGAAAACGTGCAATCTTAATACTCCCAATTGCGTGAGGGTCACTCGCTTTTCAAATTCTCACAGGAAAAAAAAATGGAACGCAAAGCACAAAATAGTAATATGCCTGTTATCTCAGACAATTGATATTGATAGGAAATCGGTACAGGTAGAGCATTGGTTCCCAAACCTTTTATTCCGTGACGCAAAAGAGAAATGTGATGTCGCCGATGCTCACGCCCCGTTCGTCCGCAATGCGTCGAGAGGCTTGTAGATCTGCTATTTTCACTTCGCTTCAAATTTGTGGAATTTATGGGATTTATTTTTATTTTTTTTTATAATAAAAAAAAGAAGCCCAAACCCCCCCCCCCCCCCCCCACCCACTATTGGGGTCCCGACCCACTGTTTTTTTAAACGGTGGGGTGGAGAATGACGTGTTCTCTCCCCACGCGACAGGTACACAACCAAACATCTGAATGACGAGTCGACCAACAAGTCTATCAAAAGCATGCTGCAATAGAAGGGCTGAGATCTGCTCCGGCTGCTTGCCTCACTCACGCCCCTGATGATGATGATGGTGAGGACGCCAATCCTCTTGAATGATGTCAGTGCACAGAATGTTTTTCCTTCTATTATTGTTGTTATGATGATGATGTTCTTTTATGGAATAAGAGCGGGAGCTCACCTAAGGGCTCCGAGCACAAGGTGCGTGAGTGAAGTTTTCACAATTACAGGAGAGCTTTTAATTTATTGTAAATATTCAATTAGAACAACATATTTTACTTAATTTGACTTGTTTTTGTTTGTTTGTTTTTGTTTTTAATTTTTTTAATATGTAGGTTTTATGTTTTAATTGAAAAATTACAATGAATGAAAAGCTCTTGCTGGAAAGATTCTGAAACGGTCACTTACGGTGTTGCGCTCCAAGCCACACACATATATATATATATATATATATATATATATATATATATATATATATATATATATATAAATAAATTGCAAAATGCTACTGCCATTATAAATGTATTTTTCTGTGCCAAAAAGATGTTGCTGAGATGTAAATGTTTTCCATACAAGGCCATACGACAATGGCAGCTATGAAAGCATTGTGGAGTCTCTGATGTTCTCTTTCTAATGTGTTCGTTCTTTTTTGGTCGTTTTGTTCTGTATAAGGGATCAGAGTGCTTTGACTTGAAAAGTTTTAAAAGATATATAGAGAGAAATATATATTATTTTTGTTTGATTCATTATTTAATATTACACATCATCTGCATGATAAAAAAATGTATTTTCCTCCTATTTAAAAAAAATCAAACAAAAAAACCCTATTTGTTAAGTTTAATTTGTCTGCTCAATTTGTGCATTAAATGTTTTTGTTATTGAAATGGTACTTTGTCAATTTGAGATTAGAGGAGTACTGTTTGTTTTATATTTTTTTATAGGTTTTGATTTTGTGCATAATGTTCTTTTTCATAGTTGTGTTGTAATTTTTCATTTCAAAGAAATTTCAAACTGTGATGGTGTGCAAATCAAACTATAAAGCTGGGAGTCTGTACAGTAAATGGACAATATGATGTGGTTGGAAACAATAAAAAAATGGAGAACTCTTGTTTTCTACAACCGTTTTCAAGTTAAATTTGTTTCGGTGTCCTCAGCAGTGTTTCTTTGTATTCCAGAGTAACTACAGGATGCATGGATTAAAGTTCTCAGTCGCTGTCATTTGGATCCATAGAACCCAGCATGTCTTCTGTAGATGCATGTTGTGCACCGAAAATAGCCCATCTACAAGTTCTCAATGCTCGATAACAACAATGGCACGATAACGACACAGAAGTATACAGGTAGGCTGTGTAACTCACGCATACACTGATACACTTACACAACTGCACTCGTAACACAGTATTGGCTGTCAGACCTTGTTTCCTGGCATAGAGGGAGGATATTCACTTAGTCTACAACCATACATTTTGGGAACTATTCAAATGGAATAGAGACGCCACAGAACTCCACCTGAGAGACAATAAAAACACATTATACGTCCAGTAAACGCACACACGGCCGTAGGCAATACTGTAGCTGACATTTGATATTTCATGAAAGCAAAGGTTAAAGCTTCTGTCATTTTTTCACCTGATTGGCTGTATATAGAACAGCAGGAACAATACTAAAACATCATTTTACATATTGTGTTAAATGTTTAGGAGTGTGGAGAATCGTTTCACGCTGTTTAACAAATCACATATCGGTTTTAGGTCCTGGTCATACAAACATCTTCAGTCTTGAGCTTTAATTTAGCTTTAATCCATGAGGATGTGAGAGGCACACCCCTCTCTCTAAATACTGCGCTGGTATGTAGGCTGGCAGCCTCAAAGGCCAGAAGAGGTCACCATTTCTTTAGTCTCTGGGACATGATTCAATAAAGTCTGTGAATTTTAGGCAGCTCAACTTCTTCACTGCCGGAGCCCGGGAGCTACTGTTCCTGAAGACACAGTGATGTGGGTTACAGTTTCTCGTTTATGATACAAACATGTCCACTTGGGACAGAGGTCTTCATGTTTTTCAGACCAAGGACCCTTTACTGTTGCTCAGTGGTTTTCAACCTTTTTCATCCATTATGTATTCGGCATTTGAGCCACGGACCATTTGGATGATATTTCCGACTCCGACAGGATTATTATTAAAAGGATTATTTTGTTATCGTTGGATAAGATTTTGTACACATTTCCATGCTGTATTGATGTTTACCATAGGAGAGATAACAAAATAACAATTCTTCTACATTATCTAATTCTCTTCTCGTAAATTAAGTAATTTACAAGCAGATGTTTATCAATAATTGTATTCTTAAATATAAGGGTCCATTTCGTTACCAACTTTCCATCATTTAGCTCAGGACCACCTGGAACCCCCTCAAGGACCACTGGTAGCTGAGAGAGAGAGAGATGAAGCAGGGACCCCCACTACATACTGTATAACATTGTGTCACAGATTAGACAATTTCATATATTTCACAGATAGCTTCATAGACGTGCTTCAGAGCACTATCAGTGTTGTGTACAGTAAATTAATGTTTGTTTATTCACACATTATCTTTTATATCAATACGTATGTTCAGGCTTAAACCCTCAATTGGTAAACTTGACCTTTGGCTCTGTACTTGGACTGCACTTTCCCTCGCTCTGCACTAAACCTCTGCTGAAAATAGTCGCAGCAAGCTTGTAGATCTGCTATTTTAAGTTCCTATAGCACACAAAGACTCTGTGGTATCCCTGTAGTAACGGAGGACCCCCTTAGCGTCCTGGACCACCTGTTGAAGACCCTGACTTAGGGATGTGTGTTTCTTTAGTATTCTACAAATACAGAAGCACTGACGAGAACTGAACCTGCATCAGACAGCTTTCTCTCCGTGAATTATTTTTATTTCCCTTTTTCCTCTTCAATATGACAACACTATCAATCTACATTATTAGTTCTCAAATGTTTTCATATCGAGGACCCCTGAATTGATATATTTAGCGGTGGACCCCCATCTGAAAATGTCCTGTGCTAGGGATATATGTACAAGCTTGTGAGCATGTAGATCTGATGAATGGATGTGAGGCTGTATTAACACATTTTGAAGGACCCCGGACCCCACTTTGAGAACGGCTCTTCTACGTTTTAGTTTTTTGTAGAAAGCGCCGGTTGCTGTTAATGGATCATTAGGAATCATTAGGGCATTATTAAAATGACAAGCGTTGTCTTGTCTCCTTGTTAAGAGCCTTTTCCAGATCCATTACTCTTTTCTCGCGATCCTCCTTTGACATTAACCACTTAAGCCCTTTGATGTACAACGTTTAGAAATGCTGATGTACAAGCTCACAGTGGGGTCACAATGTGTTGCGCTGTGATTGTAGATCTGTATTTTTTCCTCCAATGTGTGAACACTTAAAATGTTGTATTATATATCAGTGGTTCCCAAACTTTTTCATGTCAAGGACCCCCAAATTGACACTAATTAGCCCGTGGACCCGCATTTGAAACGATATGCCAGGGATCCCATGAGAGAAGACTTTTCTTTTTTACTTCAGAGATTCTGAAAGTGGTTAAATCTTTAATCTCGCAATAAGAATTTTTTAATTAAATGACACTGTTGCAGCGGCTTGTTCAATAACAATGCACTATACGTTGTCTGCCATTAAATGGTCTTCAGTGATTCAGCAGAAATACAGCCCGACGTCTCCTATTAAAATAAACAAAAATAATCGTAGAAGAACTAATAGCAGGGGTCATTAACTTTGTTCAGGCTAAGGACCTCTTAGCTGAGAGAGACATGAAGCAGGGACCCCCCACTGCATGCTGTATGAAATAGTGTTGCAGATTATACTTTTTCATAGATTTCATAGATAGTTTCATAGACTTGTTTGACAGTGTCATCAGTGTACAGTATGTTAAAGGGTAATACCACTTGGGCAAGAATACTTTGGCACTTTGGACACTTTGGGTTCTGTAGTTTCCTTGCCATAATGTAACAACACAAGTGGGCAAGAAAAAAAATATTTTTTGATTAGAAATGTATCATTTAAAATATGCTCCTCATTGACTTACATTGTACAAAATGTACAGTGAAGAGGCAGCTCCAGAGCAGCTCTTTAAGCCTGTAAATGAACTCAAACACAGCTGATTCTGACAATATAGAACATCACCGAATCCTGCAACCCTAACCCATAGTCCTTTTTAATAAAAATGTCAACTTCCTATTGATTTTGCTGTTTTTATTAGGAAGAAAACCCAGACTGGATCCACAGATCAGGACCTGTTTCTTCAAATATAGTAAAATCAATAAGAAGTGGATTTTTTATTAAAAAGACCGACAGTCCTGGGTTTGGTGATGTTCTATACTTTCATAATGTGTTTGAGTTCGTTTACAGGCACAAAGAGCTGCTCTGACTGGGGCCTCTTCACTGTACAATGTAAGTTAATGAGGAGCAATTTCTAGTTGAAGGAGAAATTGTTTTTGAGGGGTGCTAAGCCCTCCTATCTCCAGCTTTGAGGGTTTGTGTAAACACAAACATTGTCCTGACAAACATTGAATGCCATTGACAATGAATGGCCAATGTTGAGTGTTTGTGTAAACACAAACATTGTGTAAAATACAAACACTGAAGACAAATGAGGACGCAAATTGTGATTGGCCGGGAATGAGATGATAAGAGCGCCCCTCACTTCACACGGGTGTGATTGTTTTACATTTCTTGCCCACCTTTGTTGTTGCATCATGGCAAGGTAACTACACAACCCAAACCTCTACCAAAGTGGTCTTGCCCTCAAATTTTCAGATATTGAACCACTAAACCCTCAATACTGTAGTAAACTACCTCACCTGGGGATTCGCAAACACAACTAGTCTGTACAGCGTCACAATTTAACCACTGTATCCATATTTTACAGATATGCAATCTGCGGCCCGGACCACAGATTGCATATATATAATGTTTGAGGATCCTCCTTGGGATGAAAATGTTTGAGAACCACTGACTGCTTTACATAAAATGGGAAACAAGTGAGACGTGGGCTATGGGTGGGTTGGCACTGCAGTGAGACATGGGCTATGGGTGGGTTGGCACTGCAGTGAGACATGGGCTATGGGTGGGTTGGCACTGCAGTGAGACATGGGCTATGGGTGGGTGGGCACTGCAGTGAGACATGGGCTATGGGTGGGTTGGCACTGCAGTGAGACATGGGCTATGGGTGGGTGGGCACTGCAGTGAGACATGGGCTATGGGTGGGTTGAACTTGGCACTGCAGTGAGACATGGGCTATGGGTGGGTTGAACTTGGCACTGCAGTGAGACATGGGCTATGGGTGGGTGGGCACTGCAGTGAGACATGGGCTATGGGTGGGTTGGCACTGCAGTGAGACATGGGCTATGGGTGCGTTGGCACTGCAGTGAGACATGGGCTATGGGTGGGTGGGCACTGCAGTGAGACATGGGCTATGGGTGGGTTGAACTTGGCACTGCAGTGAGACATGGGCTATGGGTGGGTGGGCACTGCAGTGAGACATGGGCTATGGGTGGGTGGGCACTGCAGTGAGACATGGGCTATGGGTGGGTTGGCACTGCAGTGAGACATGGGCTATGGGTGCGTTGGCACTGCAGTGAGACATGGGCTATGGGTGGGTGGGCACTGCAGTGAGACATGGGCTATGGGTGGGTTGAACTTGGCACTGCAGTGAGACATGGGCTATGGGTGGGTGGGCACTGCAGTGAGACATGGGCTATGGGTGGGTGGGCACTGCAGTGAGACATGGGCTATGGGTGGGTGGGCACTGCAGTGAGACATGGGCTATGGGTGGGTGGGCACTGCAGTGAGACATGGGCTATGGGTGGGTTGGCACTGCAGTGAGACATGGGCTATGGGTGGGTGGGCACTGCAGTGAGACATGGGCTATGGGTGGGTTGGCACTGCAGTGAGACATGGGCTATGGGTGGGTGGGCTTTGCAGCACTATCTGCAGTGTGTTGGGAGAACTTCCCAGGGTCAGAGAGAGAGAGGAGAAGGGTGTGTCCCATGCCTCCTCTCTGCAGCAGCTCTGTACTAAAAGACGCAGAGAGGGAGAGAGAGAGAGTAGAGGAATAGAGAGAGAGTAGAGTGAGAGAGAGAGAGAGAGAGAGTAGAGGAATAGAGAGGGAGTAGAGTGATAGAGAGAGAGAGAGAGAGAGAGAGTGGTTGCAGAAGAAGCAGTCAGGGCTCGTCTTGGGCAGTGTTGCCATGTCTGCTTATTATGAGTGACTTTGAGCTTCTGTTTCTGTGAAGTTGCTTGTAATTTATAGGTATAGATGGCTGCATGTTGCGGTGTTTTAGGCTTGTTTATAAAGAGTACTGCATAATTATGCTTATTTTGGGCTTATTTCATAATGTTGTTTAAACCAGTGGTTCCATTTTCATGTCAAACCCCCGTCCAATATTATGTAGCCTAATTGTCCGCGTATACCCACCACCTGGTAAACATGCCCGTACCATATTTGTGGTGTTAAAATGTTTCGAATGTGTTTCAAAATTGTCATTGTTTTTACCATGATTGTTTTTGGAAAAGAGCAGATGTGACACGTTGTGAGCTAGCTTTTAGGTGTGTGTGTGTGCGTGCGTGCGTGATTTGCAGCCCCCTCTATAGTAATATCCTGTTTGTTGATTTGACTCTGAATCTATAAGGGGCCGTTTATAAACTTTTGTTATGTATTTAAGCCATTAAGACCTGAGGCCAATTCTAATAATGCTACAGTATCAAATTGTGAAAATAGCAGATTAACAAGCTCAGAACGCCTCGTATTGCGAGGCTTGTAAATTACTATTTGTATTACTTCTGTGCGAAACTCTTGTACGATGAAGTACAGTAGGGCATTAATTAACGAAAAAGTAGAAACATTATAGGTTTCTGTCTGACGATAAACGATATAATAACTCAAATAAAATAAGTGACGTGGTTGCTTTCCCAGATCATGGCATGAGTTTAGATGCTAAAATATATGACAGCGCTCATATAGTGGGCTGCCGGCCAACACTGTGATGATAGAATAGCTGGTTCGTAACCCTAACAACCTTCTCGGCGGGCAGGGGGCAGACTGGCACTGCCCCCCTGCGGTGCCCCTCGACGCGGCCCGGGCTCTCCTCGTCAGCTCATCTTTTACTCACAGCTTGCTCTGGTGGTCGGGGGAAGATAGAAGGGGAATTATATCTGCATGAACACGTCCTCTTTCCAGGGAGATCACACTGAAGCTAATGCCACGTTAAGCGCTGCATGGTTTCTTGACCCTGCGCTGTAGCTGTAGACAGTGGTGGGAAGTACTGCAGCCAAGTGCATGTACTCAACCTAGTACTGTACTTGAGTACAATGTTGAGGTATTTCTTCTTACTTTGCTGGAGGGTTTCCAATTTTCAATACTTCACTACAATTATTTGAAGATTTAGATTATTACAAAACATACATGTATATATTAACCATTTCAGCTCGTTATACTTTGATATTTTATTTAAAAATATTAAATAAAACTACAAGCTCACAATGCGTCACAAGAGATTTAATATGGCGAACTTGAACGTGAAAATGGGACATTTATTTTTGGTACTATAAGGACAACTTTAGTTTTTTGCAAGGCAAGTGAAGGATAGCTGTCATTTACGTTTTTAAGGACTTGGCTGACACTGAAGATTATTTGTAGTGAGTGAGCAGGCAAGATGTTTTAGTTCAAGGACACTTGGCAAAAGGATGGAAAGAAGGAAGGAAGGACATTCATGAGTTGAAACAGTAATATACTTTGCGATTGTTTCTCCAACAACTGGATTTATTCTGCTTTGCTTTTTATTTTATTGTACCACGTAAAATACGTATAAGCCCAAGTATTGCTCCTGTGAAGTTGCTCAGCAGAACATGTCTGTGTGGTCGCACCATTCTGCTCCCAGGTGTGTGAGTGCATAGCTAACTACTGTAACTGTAAAAATGGGAAACCAGGGTGCTATTAAAGAAGACATTTAATGCAGGTTCAGCAAACTGTAGGCCCACTAAAATGGTTAACTTGGGACTCTCCTTACCTAGGGGATTGGGGCACGTAGTCCTCAGAGCCTGCAGAAGATAGTACAGGATCAGCTCTCACACACACACACACACACACACACACACACACACACACACACACACACACACACAGAGACTGTCCTATCCCAGTGGCTGAAGGTTTCCGAGAGGAAGTAAATTATGCCGTTGGTCACACTTGGCAGCCTCAGAACATCTCTTTTTCTCATGACCTCCCGATCGCTCACAGGGGCCTTGGGGAGGCTGTCACCTGGGGCGGCATGCGTTGTCACAGCTTCCAGCTGCCGTGCATGGACCATATTTCATAGTGTGATAAATTAAATTGGAAACAAAAAAAACCAACCATGTTGACAGGGTACAAAACGGAGGTCAACATGAACCTAGTCTTAAGTTCAGACGATACACAAGGAAGCATTCGCTGCCAAGGCGATGTGCTGTTGGCAGTGGAGGAAAGTAAATAAGTGCATGTCCTTTAGTATGAGTTTGAGGTGTTTTTACTTTACTGGAATATTTCCAATTCTCAATATATATCTCAGGTGCATATATATCTCAGGTGTTTTTAAACCTATTGTACATTAACCACTTAAAAATAGCCAATCAAGCTCACAACGTGGTTGACAACTTGAAGTGGGACATTGCTGCATACCGTAATTGCGTACTTTTACGTTGCTACTACATTTTTGGTAAAGAAATGTGAGTACTTTTTCCACCACTGGCTATTGGTTTCAACATTCAGTTGTCAGAATAAGGATGGATTTTGGAGGATATGGCAGGGCCTTGTTTTGAAACGGGATGTGTGTCCCAGGCCATCACTGAGGTTGTAATTGAGACTCGTCCTCCTGAGTACATGTCTGGTCTTGTCTCTCTCTAGTTCACATCAGGTGATGTGACAGAGCACATGTTGGTTATGGTCTGCAACTCTGCATCCTGGTTTACCATTTGTTGTGTTGGAAATTAGTTAAATCTTAACCTGCATGGCAAGAATTTATCAATTTTGAGGTTGGCTAGAAAGAAAATTGCTACAGTGTATCTTATGAGTGATATTCTGCCTTTAATATGTATGACTTCACTTTGAGTGGGATATAGATGTGTTTAATGTAGCTGCGCCGTATCAAAATGATATCCCCAAAGTAACAATGTCGACCTTCAACTTGGTCTTGGTGTTATTGTATCTTGGTTTAGCCTGAAAACTGTCTTGAACATGTTGCTTTGACACTGCAATTTTTAAACGGAACTGGCACAACTGTCAGTTCCAAGAAAATGGGCCTTTTTCCCTCCTCACTTTGTCAAAAGCACCCCAGCAGTCTGAGAACTCTGTCCTCGACAACCGCAAGGCCCTAACACATTGCTCATCCCATCTGCCTCTTGGGGGGGCAGGGGTTGACACAATTTCACTTTTCTAAGAAAGACAAACGGCTATTCCTCCTCTGAGACCCACCATATCACCCTCTTCACACCACCACCACCCCTTTCTCTCATTCATGCACACTTGCACAGAACCCCCCCCCCCCCCCCCCAATGGCCTCTCCCCTAAATCCCACTTCCTCCTGCACGTTGCTTTAATCGGGGAGTCTTAGTTAATCAGTTGTGTCAAAACATTAACGGTTCATCGAGGATATCACATTTCATGGTTGCTGTAATCTTTGTCCGTTGGACCGTTAGAAGGCATTTTCTGGGTGTAAAAAGGCCTGCCTTATCTGGAACTCAAAGAAGCGGAGTGACATTATTGCCACAATGCAGAGAGAGAAGTGCCAAATGTTTGTTCATCTGAAATACAATGACTACTAGAAAGCAGCAGCTCTCCACCAGGCCGTGTTGGCTACCCGTGCGGGGAAATTACTGTAGTCCTGCCACAAATGGGTGAAAGTTATATGGGGAGTTGTGTCATGATCCAAGGAGTCCACGGGGGGAGCTAGATTCAAGAGTTATATGCCAAAGTGACCTTTTATAGCACAATCATGAGGCCAATTTGGGCTGTGTTTCTTCCTTGGCCTACTGAGACTGTAGGCCAAGTGGCACTCTGTGCAAAATGGACGCCTCCCGCATTTCTTTTAATCCAATCGTAGTGGTATGGAATCAGAAAAATGTGATGGATAAATCTTGATCACATGACTCCAGAGATAATATGTTCAGATGTGTGTACGTTTTGGCGTAATGCAAAAAAGGCCGTAAAATATTGACAGGCAGGAATGAGCAAAAATGGGGAGTTGCATCGTGATCCGAGCAATCCTGGAAAATAAACACCCGCTAAACAAGCGCCACCATGAGACCGATTTGCAAAAGAGGTTCTTCCTTGATCTACTGTGTGTGTGTGTGTGTGTGTGTGTGTGTGGTTTCACACCGATCGGTCCAGGTGCTGGAGATTAGCTGTTCACAGACAGACGGAAGGACAACTTGGTGGACTACTTGGTGTTTTTTGTACCAAACAATTACCTTTTATAACTAAATAGAAATATGGATCCAAATATTAACTGCTCTTTGTACATGACACTTTTGAGTCCATTGTTTGAGAAACATACCGAGTCTAACCAGATCACTTCATGTGGCACATTTGACAGTAATGCCCAGCGAGAGACCGACGTAAAATATGTTTTGACATGCTTGATTTTTTATTAATGATCCAAGCTGTCGGCAGCAGACAGTAGCTAGTGGGTAGAGGGAGATCATGCTGGATCATGAAGGGCACAGAGTCAATCCTCGCATCATCTAAACTCTAGACATGTCCTGCTGTGGCTGTGTGTGCCGTTGAAGTGACCTTGAGAAAGACCTGTATAAGTCTAACTTGGTCCACAAAGCCGGATGCACCACGGTGGATTCAAACCCACATCCGCGTAATGGTGGGACCGGCAAGAACGGATCTTCAACTGAAACGCGTTATGAATACCTGCTGGCGACCTTTCGAGGTCGCTGGATTTGACCCGGGGCGAGAGTGGTTTGGGGCGAGCGTTCCAGTATTCGGTCATTACACTCCGGACTCGGAGTAAAGCAAAGGTCTCTATGTTTAACCTGAAACCAGAATGGAATTTCCCCGATTACATATCAAACTCTGTTATACTATCGTGCCCACATATACATAACGCATCAACTTCCAGTTTTGACAGACCCTGTCTCTTGCAATTTCCTCTCGTCGGAACAGGAGACAGCCGTTTTCTGTCTGTCTGAAGGATATATACTGTAAATCATGGGGGCCATGGGTCCTGATGACTGTGCAACTGTGGTTATTGTAGCTTCCAGATCTGTCTTCAGCCGTCCCTATGACTGAGTCATGTCCGACCGACCCGAGGAACATCCCTTATGAGAAGTCTGTCACGAACCATGTATGAAAATTGGCAGATATTGCGAGAGAAATAAGCAAACAGGTCTATGAATGAAGCGACCCCATAAATGCCACAAAATGAAGTGAACACTATGAACCGCTATGCACCGGATATTTGAGAATAACTGATCTGCGAGCTCACAGCGTGCCGCGATGCTAAACAGAATTTGCAAGCAACTTCACAGAAAAACAATTCCAAAGTCGCTTATATTAAGCAGACATGGCAACATATTCAGCGGTCGCCCTGTTAACAAAAGTGGCGAAACAGCAGCAACAGTTTCTCCTTTTTTTTCTTTTTTGGAAACAAGAAACGGAAGTTGTGAATACCACAAAGTGGAAGTGCTGGAGACCTTATGGCACTCGGTTCATTCGGTTCTTTTCAATATAAAGGCTCAGTTCCTACTGAAATCATCTGTGTATATCTGCGCTATACATCCTTCTATAAATGTTTTCAAACTTTTTCGTGTGAATTAGACCCCCAAATGTATGTATTATTGCGACCATATGGTCGCAGATTACTATGAAAACCTGCAAAACCTGTCAGTCAGTCCGTCCGTCCGTCACGTCTAGTCCATATATGGTTGTCAGTCCATCATCACGCATCGTGACACGCTCCATACTGTATATGGCTGTCTCCATATATGAAGATCACGACAATGACCTCATCAAACCCTGGATAGCCATACATGTAGAAGACTGGATCATCACCTAGATCTGTGACTAAATTAGTTTTTTCATGTCATATGGAAGCAGGGAATCATAGCTTCAAATTGACATATTGGTTGTTCAGTTTGACCCACCAGTTTTGGAGATATGGCTTATAGAGTAATGTCTTGCAGAAAACAGCGAGTTGAGAAAACAGGCTTGAAAGGTTCACTTCTGTGGAAGTTGATGCGTTATGTATACCAGTATGTGGGCACAATAGTACTATATTTACAGTACATGTCGATTTCAGCTCTGACACTTATTTCAGACATGCTCTAGTATGTGATTATATGCCTGTGCTATTAACTCATTTTGGAGAAAAAAAATAAAGTTTTTCTCCTCTGGTGAAAAGCTGGAGTTTGCGCGACGGCAGGCTCTCAGTCAACTCTGGTCACATATTATGGAGCCTGGCCAGCAACTCTACATCTAACCTCAAACTTCAACCCCTTAGATCTCCACTCTTCATATATGGAGCTGACCTGTTGTGACATTCCAGATGTTGATCCCTCCCCACCCGTCCTCTTCGATGTCTCCCTTTTGACTGATACCTTAGTGTCCATTCAAACTCTAGACGGGCCCGCCCCAAAGTTATTAGCGCAGCCGCAACCGGCAGCCGGCGAAAACTAAGAGTTCTCAACAGGCCCGAAAATGAAGGCCCGGGCACCCCAGGCCGGACATGGGGGGCTGCATGGTGGCCAATTGTAACTTCCTACTCATTTATATTTTTCATTTCATTCATGCTTTGTAATGAACAGTTTTGCTGCTGCTACATGATTGACATTGACATGACTCACATGCTGATTGGTTATTTAGTATGCTCCAAAATGAGTAAAAAATCATAATAGTGTCTAGAAAAATAAGTACTTGTCTTAGTTGTCTTGCATATTTAGTTGTTTATATTGTACAACTTAGCCATTGAGTTATCACAGATGTGTACCCAGATATTGTAGGCTATTATGATACACCCCCCCCCCCCCCACAAAAAAAGACAATGTGTTTGGTACCCCTAAAAAAGAAAAGAAAAATTATCTGTGCCCCCCCCCATCCTCCCCCCCCACCTGCTGGGAGAGCATATATGAACAGCGTGCTTATCTCAGTATAGAATCTGAGCGCATGCAGCATGTGTAGCGCGCCGTGGCAGAGCGAAGGGAGGGGAGGGGAGTGCCAGTCATCCAGCTAGGTCCTTGGTGTGGTGGTGGTGGTGGCACTGAGTTTAGCTGAGCTGGGCACCCCAGCTGCTCACTGAGCGTTCACATTACTGTAATCAAGCCGCTGGCAGTTGTAATCCAGCACCATCGATGCGGTGCCTTTCCACATCCAGCCTTAATGCCATGGTTCTCTGCCTTTTAGACTCCTCTTACACACACAGTGAGAACGAACAGAGGAGGAGGGGAAAGAAGCTAGCTTTCCCCTGGACTGCGAATCCCTCCTGGTCTCCTCTGCAGGGCGTGTCACTCAATACACCATTCAGCTTTACTCTGTCGAGGAAACGCATTTACTGCATCGTCGCTGATTACAGATGCTTTTTGTCCCCCGGCCCTTTCCAATTTACCATCATTATTTACAAATGTAAACTAATATTCTCAGTTGGCATTTTGTAAAGATATTAAGTCGCGTCATCACATCACAGCTGCCCTTCAATGGGATACATGTAATGATGGCGGTGCATACATATGTCTTCTGCACCAACTATGACGCAAACACAGGTCTCATCACCATGCTGGCTTGGTGGTGACATTTCTATCCAAATTAAATTTTTGCCATGGACATACAAAATGAGCAGACAAACACTATAGCCCTAAATCACAGTTAACAGTGGATCCATTTGTGGGTTGCGGATCCATTTCTGTGGGTTGCCGGAGAATGTTTATGACAACTATGACTAAGAACACCACTGTCTTAGTGGACTCCTAATGTGCCATACCATACATACAGTAGTGTGTCATAGTAAATCAGTGTCTTACATTATTTGAAGAAAACCTGGAGACTGACATTCAGTAACTCCTATGATCAAAGTAAGAACAGTATAATGGTGCGTAAAAACTAGGCCAAGTCTTGACGCGGACGCACATTGATGACCCCTGCAAGGTTATTGTATTGTATTCCTCTGCCCTTTTGTATATGTTAATTTGTGTTAACACTCATACTGCGTGTAACGTCCTTTTGACTTATACGTTTGACCGGAGATGCAGAGCATTCCAATAAGGAGACACACACACACACACACACACACACACACACACACATTCTATCTTGGCATGGGCCCTGCAGGTGGAGCAGTAGCATCAACTATGGTGCTGCAGTGCATGTTCTGCAGCCTCTGTCTGTCTGCTGGCCTCTCCCTGACTGGAGGAGAGGAGGGAAGGGCTGCTGACTGGAACATATTTCCCTGCTGGCTGGCTATTCCTCTCCTATCTTCTCTCCTCTCCTCCTCTTCTCCTCTCTTCTCTCATCCTCTCCTCCTCTCCAGTCCTCTCTTCTCTCCTGTCCTCTCTCCTCTCCTCCTCTCCAGTTCTCTCTTTTCTCCTGTCCTCTCTCCTCTCCTCTCCTGTCCTCTCTCCTCTCCTCTCCTCCTCTCCTGTCCTCTCTCCTCTCCTCTCCTCTCTCCTCTCCTCCTCTCCTGTCCTCTCTCCTCTCCTCCTCTCCTGTCCTCTCTCCTCTCCTCCTCTCCAGTCCTCTCTTCTCTTCTCTCCTGTCCTCTCTCCTCTCTCCTCTCCTCCTCTCCTGTCCTCTCTCCTCTCCTCTCTCCTCTCCTCTCCTATCCTCTCTCCTCTCCTCCTCTCCTGTCCTCTCTCCTCTCCTATCCTCTCTCCTCTCCTCCTCTCCTGTCCTCTCTCCTCTCCTGTCCTCTCTCCTCTCCTCCTCTCCTGTCCTCTCTCCTCTCCTGTCCTCTCTCCTCTCCACTCCTCTCCTCCTTTCCTGTCCTATCTCCACTCCACTCCTCTCCTCTCCTCTCCTCTCCTGTCCTATCTCCTCTTCTCTTCTCTCCTCCTCTCTTGTCCTCTCTCCTCTCCTCTCCACTCCTCTCCTCTCCACTCCTCTCCTCCTCTCCTGTCCTATCTCCTGTTCTCTTCTCTCCTCTCCTTTCCTCTCTTCTCTCCTCTCCTCTCCTGTCCTCTCCTCCTCTCCTGTCCTCTCTCCTCTCTTCCTCTCCTCTCCTCTCCGATGCACGCTGGAGAAAACACTGATTCAGCTCTTATGGGAGAGCCCCCTCCCTCCTCTGGGGGGTTACAGAGGCCAACCGAACACCGCTAGTACTACCGCTGCTGAACACACACACACACACACACACACACACACACACACCCAGAGAGCACCACACACCCCGTCCCTGGTTCTCCTCATCACTCTCTATAACACACTACTGCACCGTGGGCCGACATAAGAATTTAAAAGGCGGAGGATTTTAATCCATTAAAGGCATTGATTTTCTGTTAAACAAGGCTAGACCTATTAATCTGTCGTACACAATCTTTAAAGGCAGTGCTGACGGAATGGGGGTTTTCTTTTATTTTTTCTGCAGCTCACAAGCAAGCAAAAAAAAGCTATATATTCAAAATGTATATGTTTTATGTGATTTTATGTTTTTTATATGTTCTTGTTGAGGATATTTCACTTTGACTGTCGCAGTTCATCAAAAGTATTATCTTGTCTCTGTCGGGTGGAAACCTCATATTTCCAAAACTGTTGTTTTTCAGGTTTCAAATTCGAACACCAAAAAGTAGCAGATCGCAGAAGCGCAAAACGGAGTTTGGAGCTTGTGGGTCTGCGACTTTGGATGATGTTGTGCGATGCTGCAGTATATGATCAAAATATACGATTACAAAAAAAAACATATAAAGTTAAAACATAGAGAGCAGAGGTTTCTGCCCGACGGCGACAATACTGTAATGGTCTCTGTGTGTCATTAGAGAGAGAATGACTCATTCTTAAGCAGCGAATGCCACACTTTCTGAGCATTGCTCCAACCAAGCATGGAGCATAACGACTGCATTGGTCAGTCTCATCCTCTGTTGCTGGGAGGGAGGTGGCCGTTCTTCCTCTGCTCGTTTACGACCCTGCGACCACACCCTTGCGCCTCCACATCCCGCCGCATTCCCCCCCCCCCCATCCCTCCTCCACCCCCCCCCCACCCCTCCTCCTCGCCCGCTATACTTCCACATGAATAATGTAGCCGGCGTCCGTCCACTCCTCGGTCGTTGTCCCCACCCCACCGTCGACATGCCACGGCATGTTTTATTCACGCCAGGGGGAGTCAGACGTGCACTGATCTCCCGCCGACACCACCACTACTCTCTGTCTGTCTGTGAGCCGCCGGCCAGCCTGCCCACCACCCTCTGTCTGTGTGTCTGTCTGTGAGCCCCCGGCCAGCCTGCCCACCACCCTCTGTCTGTGTGTCTTTCTGTGAGCCCCCGGCCAACCTGCCCACCACCCTCTGTCTGTGTGTCTGTCTGTGAGCCCCCGGCCAACCTGCCCACCACCCTCTGTCTGTGTGTCTGTGAGCCCCCGGCCAACCTGCCCACCACCCTCTGTCTGTGTGTCTGTGAGCCCCCGGCCAGCCTGCCCACCACCCTCTGTCTGTGTGTCTGTGAGCCCCCGGCCAGCCTGCCCACCACCCTCTGTCTGTGTGTCTGTGAGCCCCCAGCCAGCCTGTCCACCACCCTCTGTCTGTGTGTCTGTGAGCCCCCGGCCAGCCTGCCCACCACCCTCTGTCTGTCTGTGTGTCTGTGAGCCCCCGGCCAGCCTGCCCACCACCCTCTGTCTGTGTGTCTGTGAGCCCCCGGCCAGCCTGCCCACCACCCTCTGTCTGTGTGTCTGTGAGCCCCCGGCCAGCCTGCCCACCACCCTCTGTCTGTGTGTCTGTGAGCCCCCGGCCAGCCTGCCCACCACCCTCTGTCTGTGTGTCTGTGAGCCCCCGGCCAGCCTGCCCACCACCCTCTGTCTGTGTGTCTGTGAGCCCCCGGCCAGCCTGCCCACCACCCTCTGTCTGTGTGTCTGTGAGCCCCCGGCCAGCCTGCCCACCACCCTCTGTCTGTGTGTCTGTGAGCCCCCGGCCAGCCTGCCGGCCTCGAGGAAACCACATCCTCATACCGGTCCTGGTGGTGTGCCCAGAGTTGCCATGTCTGCTTATTATAAGCGATATTTAAAGTGGTTAAACTGAACTCAATGCTGTATGTGCTCACGTGGCCTATATAGTCGCTCTTTACCCCTCCCAAATTAGTCGCTATGTCAATTGATTCCTCCCCACACACATTTCTGTTCTGTGTTGTCACTGCTCTTGTATCCTACTGACTCACCTGCCATTGAGGAGCCTCCACCGGGAGGTTATAGAGCCTTCATCCTATACTCCTCCCGCCCAACACTCCCTGTTGACACGTAGGATTACATGACATGATATGTCCTCCTCGCCCTGGCTTCCCTCCCCCAAACACAGCCCAATTGTGTTCGTACATTCACGTTCGACAAAGCCAGTTGCACCACGGTGGATTCAAACCTCCACGGTGGTGGGCAAGCACTTTAGTACTGTGCTACCCGCGAGCGCTTCTTTTGGGCTTGTTTTCATAGACCTGGCCGCTTTGTCTTCTCTTGCAAAATCTGGCAACACTGTCCTCATCTTCATTCTAGGGTCCTGATGGTCCCCTCTTGACCTGCCCATCCCTATATATATATATATATATATATATATATATATATATATATATATATATATATAACAAGGACAGATTCTTTACTTTCAACCGGAGCGGCGGAATTGAAAGTAAATATTAGCATTCCGCCACGGAGCCACTGTCAAAGTAAACAATGTAAACGCTCTGGAATGGATTCACTTCTGCATTTTTCCATTCCATTTAAACCGCCGGCCATCGTTTCCTTTACACTTTCAAGGGGAACGTGGTGCATGCTTTTTTTACGCCAGAATTAGAGAGAGAAATAAGCAACCAGGCCTATGAAAACAAGCCCAAAAGAAGTGGCTGCTGTAGACCTCATGAGCACTTTAAACCTATATACATTGGTGTACTGTAGATCGGCTATTTTCTAATTCAAAACAAATCTTGAAAAAACATGAATGTGGAATATGTTTTAACAAAACAAATCCTTTGTGAACAAAACAAATCTTGTTTGGGGGTAATATTTTCAGATGGCGGGGTCTGTGGACAAATACGCCTACATATTAATATGTCATGACAATGTTTGAGAAGTACTGCTGCTGGTTTAAACAACATTTAGGAAACCAACCCAAATAATCAACTACACTTTAATTAAACCCCCCCCCCCCCCCCCCCCCCCCCCTCCTTTCCCAACTCCCCCAAGCCCAGAGCGGACCTGGCAACACTGGGTTTGACGCATGCTCAAGCGTGTGTCAGCTGGGGGAATCAGGAAGGTCGGCCGGCCGGTGTGCCTCACTCAGACCTATCTGTTTTGTGTATAATTTTGAACACGCGTGTACACCGAACACCCCAACCTATGCTTCTGTTTTGAAAACAGCACGCTTCCCTTCCTCTAACCGGCGACCTGTGTTGCCATATCAGCCTTGTTGTGCGCTTTTCTTATCTGGCCTCCCAAACAGCCACCACGCATTATCCTATGGGCCTGTCAGCGCGGAGCGAGGGGCCACTTGGTCATGCCTCGCTGTCCCTCTGTAGAAGGCACGTCATCTGTGATGACAGCACTTTGTTGACACATTTTGCTTCCTCCTCTGAAACGCAAATCGTGCCATACTGTCCTACCTAACCTCCTGCCCCGGAATCGCTTGATTTATTCACACCATGCACTCAAACAAGTCCAGTCGTGTTTTAACTTCACAATGACTAGATCAGATTTTCAAACTACACTATATCTTAGCACATTATGTTAACATCTGTTATTTATTCTGTATATGTACAGCCTTCTTTGAAAAATATTTTTTTATAGATTGATTGAATACATTATGAGTCGGAAATGTAACGTTGTGTGGTATAGTCGGACATTATTAAGGCTAAAAGGTAACACAAAAAAGTCCCGGGGGCGAAGCGCTTTGATGAATTTTACATAAAACTGTATGTGTTACAGCTCACCAGTGGCCAACGCGGGGAGCTGAGTTTGAATGAGCGTCAATCGGGGTTATCTGAATATTTCCAATCAAAATCTATTTATTCTTATGTTAAATCTGTCCCTGGTACAAAGGCTGCATCTGTGGCCCACATACAGGTAATTCTTTGTTTTGTATTGCAACAAAGGCTTCCAGGCATGTTGGCCTACGCTGGAGTAAGTTTTCTAAAAGATGGGTTGTCGCTGATAACAAAACAAAAACATTATGTGCGTACACCATTGACATTATGGTGTCTAACAGCTGTGTTTGTATGCTTGTTTAAAGGTCAGTCATGTCGCTTTCTATGTGATTCAAAACGATGCATAGTGTACCTGTATGTACTGTATTTCCATTTTTTCTATATTTTTTACTTCTACTCCACTACATCTCGGAGACAAATGTTATACTGTACTTGGTACAATTATTTTAAAACTTCAGTTACTAGTTTTGTAGATTTTGATTATCATTACAAGACATACTTTTACCACTTCAGCCCTATAATCTTTGACTATTTTCAAAACATTTGTATACATTTTAGATACTAGACTGGTGCCCGGCTGTAGAGCACATAGTCGGTAACGATGGAAGTTGGAGATCCATGCCTCACCCGGCTATCCAATACCCATTGTACCTGTGTGAGGGTATCCGTTCCACCCATCTGTTTCTATGTCCCTTTTATGCCCATATATGGAGATTTCTGTATCTGTCTCTCTGTGTCCCTTTATTCCTATATGGAGTTCTGTGTCAGGCATGCCCAAATATGGAGTGTTGTGATGTCAGAACAGGCCAGCTCCATATATGGAGTCTGGGCAGGGGTCCTGTCCAGAGCCCAGGCAGAGGCCTTTTGTGGTGGTTCTGGACAACCGTGGTTCCGACCGACTCGACACCGGGCACTGCACTCCCTGTGGGGGTGTGGAACGGTTCTCGAGTCACGTGCATTACAGACATACACACGTACAGACAGACAGACAGAGCCAATACTTTTGTACTTTTACTCCAGACTTTTACCAGACTTTTACATGTAACAGCCGAACAGCGCATTTCTGCATTCCAGTATTGATACTTTTACTTAAGTACTTTTTCCACCACTGCGAGGTGCCCCTGTGACCCGACCCGACCCGTCTGTGCAATAGACAGTTGGTTTGGTAAATAGAGGCTGAAATAGAGGCTGTCTGCGTAATAGACGGTTGCTTTTGTAAATAGAGGCTGGAAGCCCATTCATGCTGCTGTTCAGATAGCAATCAGGAGGAAGGGCAGAGGGCATGATGGGTAAAATCTGCCTTCATGTTCTGTCCTGTGGTGATGGGAGGAGAATGTACGAAGTGAACACATCCACACAAATCACACAAAAAACATTTTCAGACGTATATACAGCATGTGTGTGTGATCTCTGATCTATAGCCAATTACATTTGGCTGTTTTTCCCAAAGAGATTTGATGTAGAGGGAAGTACCGCAGGATCCTATAGTGCCGTGGGGGACTCAGTTCAACTAAGTAGGGGTTAAGTGGTTCAAATGGGTTCAAATAGGGCTCATCACCTGGGTTACATTTCATCCTCAATCATCACCCTGCACTTCCTGTGTCTTTCCAGGAAAATATCTTTCAGACGGGGGTTTCGCGGACCAACCCATATTAATTTGGAGCTTCCTTGACATGAGAAAGTCTGAGAAAGCACTGTCATAACATATGGATCTGCTGTACATTATACCGTTTCTCCCTGTGCGAGCCGTTCCCCATCATTCACTCAAAGGCTGACTTAACTAGCGGACTGGAGATGAAAGCATTGACCATTGGAGTACCCCTGCGACCCTTTGAAGCTCAGCCATGAAGTATGTCCTAGTGCTTTTAGTGAATTCCTGACTCTGGAATTGAGTCAAAAGGGTTTTCCATTTCTTTTCTCTGTTCTTTTCTTCCGACGGACAAACACAGGAGTGCATGAGGTCCTCACGGTGGACGGTTTTTCTCAATTGGATGTATGTTGTTAGACTGCTGAACTGGAAAGCACAGTCAGGTATGGCTGCACAGCAAAGCCCTGGTTTTGATCTCGCCACACGGATTGCTGTGCAGATCATGGTGGCATGAGGCATAATTTCAGAAAGACAGAGGGTGGCAAAAAATAAGTTACAACATACGTAAGCCACACTTCTAAAAGTAGGTTTTATGCGGCAAGCGACGTGTTGAGAGCTTGTAGATCCACTATTCTCGATATTTGTTTGGGGTCGAAAAGAGAATGTTTAAAAATGTTTGCCTATAATGACATTCCCAAAATAGGCATGCCACATTGAAAGTGGTTCATAAATTGATGACTGTAGTACAGTCAAACGTTATGCAAAAAGGAACTAAAAGGACAAAAAGGTCCTAAATAACCTTTATGGGTTTTGGCGGAACCATTTCCGTATTTTCTTTTTTTTTGGTGGGGAATGTGGAGTGACGGCCTGAGATTGGCTATTGCCGTATGATGCAGGTGTCTGTGATTGGCACTGGTAGTTTTTTACTTGCGTCAGAGTAATCTAGTAAGAGAGTGGTGACACGCTTTGATCTCGCCGCAAAGCGAGGCGGAGGTGCTATGGGCTATACAGTAGTTCCAAACATTGGAACTATCCCATTGAGATAGAACGAGCACTTCCGCATTCCATTGTTACAATGGGAGTCGTCGCCACTTTCTTACTAGACTACTCGGACATGCGTACACGGAAGCCATGTATACACGCATTATAAAGATTATAACATTATAGCACCATAAAGTGGTTAGTAATTGTTTCTTTGAAATTAAAATTAAGGGAAAATTAGCGCGACTCGCGTCGATAAGTAATGTATCGTGGTCTGTGTTACTCTTAAAACCGTAGTATTCGGCTAATGATGCAAAGCTACAAATATGCTGTGTAGCTTTGCATCTTTTGCATCTGTGTTAACGCACCATAATGGCTGCGACGCCAGGCCAGCACTGGGCCAGTTGTGATCTCCCCCCCCCCTTTCCCGGTGGATTTGAACCCACAACCTCTGCAGTGGCGGGCAGGCACTTTACCACAGCATCATTCAGTCGTAAGAAGAAAACAAAAGACAGATCTATAAGCTTATTAGAAACGGCTATTTTCACAGAAGAGGGAAACACTGTAGCCTATACATGATCTACAGCAGTACAGTCTCGTGGGGGACACAGATCAACTGGCATATGATATGGCTCATCATCACCTGGGTTACATTTCATCCCCATACAATCGCCACCCATCCTCTACTTCCTGTGTCTTTCCAGGAAAAAAAACAAGACAACATGGCAAACAGCTCAACTGTGTCAACTCCAGGCAGCTGTTTTGCTTTGTGTTCCTTCAGATACTTAACCCTCTCTGTAAAAGTATCACTGTGCTACTTCTATCCTAGCGACAGCTGTCTTGGGACATGATTAATCGAGTGCCAGTGGGGCTCTATACAACCTGTTGAACACATATTATAAAGGACTGTGTAAGCCAATTTATTTCGCTCTGAGTGCTATGTTAATTCTGCAGAGATTTAGGTAATGGCTTCCGCTTGGCTTAAGGAACTGCTCCGAGTCGGACCGCATCCTCTCTCCCCATCAAAGCCCTGCTCCCTCCCAGCAGCCAGCCATGCAGCCAGTGGTGCTCCCCAGTCCCCCAGGGCCTGCTTCTCAGCTGTTTGTTAGACCCCAGGAGAACATCAGGCCAGTCAGCTGTCTGTACATGTCCTGAGCGCCTCTCTCTCTCTCTCCACAGCCAGATTGTTGCCAGATTTTGCAAGAGAAAAGAGCAACCGGGTCTATGAAAACAAGCCTGAAAGAAGCGATTTTATAGCAGGCCATGTGAGCACTTTTAAACCTATATGCCTATTGCCTATACAATATGCATCGGCTGTTTTCAAACTAATCTTGGTAACAAATATGGTATGGGGGTTACTGGCACGAAATATTGTGAAGCAAGCCCAAATAAGCGACCACATTTTACAAAGCGTGCCCAAAACGCGCAACTACCAATATACAAGCGATTCACAAGCCCAAAGTCGTGTATAATATGCACGCTCACTAAATGGCATTGTAAGCCCTCTCTCTCTCTCTCTCCGCTAGCATGTGCAGCATCTGCCACTGTCACTCTCTTCCCCTGGCCATTGATGTTTGACCTTTCCGAGAGGGGTCAGACAGTCATCATCAGGCTTTTACTCGGACTGTAAACGGGGTTAGTTTCGGACGTTATTAGCTGCTGTGCAAACATGTTGACATGCTCGTTAATGTGCTTATGGTTTTGTCACTATTATAAGTATGACTTGCTGTGTCAACCCGCTATCAGTAACCCGAGGTTACTGATAGCTTTTTCGTGGCAATGTTGTCATCCTCCACAGTGACACATTTAGGCATTTACCAGATGCTCTTATATCCAGGGCAACTTAAAGGATTACATAGAACAGGGGTCTTCAACAGGGAGTCTGGGACCACTTGGGAGTCCCCAGAGTTATTACAGGAGGGCTGCCAATTCTATGTGTGATAGGATATTTTATTTACATTAACCACTTGAACCCTAGCATTCCTATTCTGAGGAGAACTTAGCTCACAACGCCTCATAGCATGCAGTGGCCCCTCCACTGCATGCTATGAGCTGCGACGCTGCTTCATCTCTCTCTCAGCTTGGCCTGAAAAACCTTGAAGACCCCTCACATACAAGCTGCAAGACCGTAGTAAGCAGAATAATGACCTAACTCCTTGGACGCCCGTTCCCATAGGGGGCGGTAGGTAGGTGCAGAGTGCCGGCTACATGTGCAATATGAGCAAAGAAGAGCGGCTCTTGTTAACCACTTCAGCCCAACGTTGGCTATTTGAAAATTGCCGATCTACAAGCTCACAAGTTTATACGTTTAAGACGGGACATTCTGCATAACTAGAACTTTTACTTTTGGTACTTTAAATATATTTCGAGGGCAATACTTTTGTACTTTTACTCAAGAGAATTTTGATTATCCGGACTTCTACTTGTATTTGAGTATTTCTGCATTGCAGTATTGATACTTTTACTTAAGCAAAGGTACTCAGTACTTTTTCCCACCACTGGTTACATGCCAGCCAGTGTATACGTACAGTAGAATAACATCGCAGTGCAGCCCATAAGCATTATCCGACCTCTCATAGAGCCAACCTTTTCAGATGGAAAGCAACGAGGCAGGCAGGACCCAAAGGGCCGGTATAGCTCTCAACACACAGAGTGTGAAAGCTTCCTGATGCCATGGATAAGAGCTAGTACCGCCTCCACCACCCTTTATTACAGCCCCTCTCTCTCTCTCTCTCTCTCTCTCACTGATCCAGTGGGCTCCTTTCCCCCTGGTTTGGGGGGGGAAGTCGTTTGTCAAAGACCCCCCCCGCCCCAGGAGCTCTGCTGCTGGGTTTAGGAGGCTTCCTCTGCCTGTTCAACGGGTGCTACATTTCCCAGAATTTTGCTTCATTCATGAACGAGAGGCGAGGAGGGGAAAAAAAGAGAAAAGAAAAAAGAGGACTGCCTCTCATTCAGCCCGGCCAAGGCCCCTAATCTCTGCCTGTGTACTAGCAGCCCCCCTTACCCCCCACCAATGAGAAACGGAGGCCAACACTTTCACTATCAAGCACCAGCATCTATGATGATGATAATAGTACAATGACAATGGCTCACCATTTCATGCTATAACAGAGGGGTTTCCGAGTCCGACCGTGGTCTATATGCCAGATAGAAATGTGCAGCTAGCTACTGTATACGTTCAAAGCATTTTAAAAGCATTGTATGTGATTTTACATTCGGTTACCGTCGTTATTTATACTGACAATACTGCTGTCTCAACAGCAGGTAGGTAGACCACATGACATGCCCCTAAAAATAACTTTATTTTAACTATTTTTGGCACCTGCCACTTGAATTAAGGTGACTTTGACTTGATTGACATCATAAAGGGCCTCTCTCGCTCTCTGTCACACGTGCACGCTAGCACGCACGCACACACACTCGCATGCATGCACGCGCAGTCGCGCACACACACACACACACACACACACACACACACACACACACACACACACACACACACACACACACACACACACACACTCACACACACACTCTTTCCCCCCTCCTCTCCCAGTTCAGTAGAGTAGACCAGTATAGTTCTAACTGGTGTCCTACTTTCCGTTCAGCAGCCAAACAGAGCCAGAGGAGGAGACTGGTGGGACGGCATCTCTACTGGTGCTGCTGTTGCTAGGAGACAGTCAGAGTGTGGGCCTATCTATAGGAATCCGGTTCTGTGTATACCCACCTGCGTAACAGGGCTGGGCTTGAACTAGACGACAACATTAACTGCTCTGAAGATATTTTTGGAGAAATAATTTTCACCCTTTGTTAGCAGCAGTCTCCTGATTGAATATTGATAATCGTATGGGAGGCTGAGCCATCCAGAAGAGTGTGCGTGCGTGTCGGTGTGCCTGTCACAGATTAGCCTGCTGGACAGATTGCCGCTGCAAAGTGGGTCAAGGAAGGAAGGTGCCTCCACACATTTTTGTTTTTCCACGTTTTATATATTTTGAAAGCTTCCCTTTTCGAGCAGAAACCTCTTATCTCCATATTCTAACTTTTCGTTTTTTTCCCCGTAAATTAACGCCCTGCCTTATCTAACTACACCATCACCCAAAAGCTTTACAAGTAGCAGATTCGCAAGCTTGATATGTCAGTGCCTTCTTTTCACAGCAGCACTGTGGCGCTGACTTTAATTACTGCACAGAGCGCGCAAAGTAAGGTAGTTTAGCCGTGGTACATAATACAGATTTTGAGAGTGACGTAATGAAGATATGTATCAATGCCGGGGTATAACTGGGTGGTGACGTAAAAAATACATGTAATCTGAAACCTACCTTTATTACATCACCATCGAAAGCCAGTTATATCCCGGCATTGAGACATATCTTCAATACGTCACACTCAATCACGGCATACGCAAGTGACCACAATATACTACTTTTCAATTTACAACTTACATAATATACGTATACGTTACCTGTTAGCTAACCAATATTGAAACATATCGTTATTACGTCACCATTGACAGCCAGTTATAACCCGACTTTAGTATTTAATTCCAATGTTTTACAGAGAGCCTGAGATTTGAAAGTCTGCAGCAAACAGAGCGTGCAAGTATTGTGGTCGTGTTGGGACGTATGCATGTGAGCTTTGGAGGTATACTGGACGTTGATACCAACCAAGCATACAGTACGTACATAAAAAAGCCTGTCGACCACAGTATAGTAATTTATACGTTACCTGTTACCCAACCAATATTGAAACATATCGTAACTAGAAAGGTCGCAATTTTTCAAAATTGCAAAGTGTGGTTGCCACAGTCGCTTACATAGGCCCCTCCCACTAATATTGCCAGCCAATTACAATGTCACGTCACCCCTGTGATCATGCATAACTACTTCAGAGGATATTTATCTTCCAAAAATCATGTTTTTGCGACAAACGGTAAAGGGCCTATACGGCCTGTTTTGAAACCGAATATACAAAAGATATTTTTACACTACTTTTCTTTCACTTAAAGGAGGAAACTGATGACAAAAAGATACAAAAAGAGAGAACTATTTCAACTTCATGTTGACATATCCGTGGTGCAGTAGATCATATCATGGAGATGTGGTCCGGTCCCATTTAGACCTGAAGACATTTCTGCAAATGTCAGTTTTCTGAAAACCCTATGTTTCTATGTCAGTCATTCTTAAAGTTTTTCATGTCAAGGACCCCAAAAATATATGTAATTGGCCGCCGACCCCCATCTGAAAATATGTTGTTCCAGGGACCCCCCATGAAGCAAAGATTGAGTTAAAAACGATTGCTCTGACAGAATATATATTCAAAGATTTGCAACACATTTTCACGATTTTTCAAAAATAGCAGACCTACAAGCTCGTAGCGTGGCACTCGGTGCCTCGTTATGAGCTTGTAGATCTGCTACTTTTCAATAGCTAAAGTATAACATACTTCTTAAAACACCAATATACTGTACAGTACTATGCTGCATGAATAAACATACAATTTGATAGCATACAGTAGAATAGATCACCCAGGTTTTATGGTTTTTCAATCCTCACACATGTTCGTGCGTGTATGTAAGTGTTGCAACACTTAAAATGTAGAATATGACATTTTAACGGTAATATGGTATATCGTATCGATATCGCAATATTTGGCATAAAAACAGAGATTTGAAATACGGAAGTTTACGGAATGTATTGTAGTCGATAGGGCTCGCGTGAGTACATGACCACGTGACCGGGCTGTTTTCTGCGCCCTCAATGTCGCAACTCTGTCTATACTCTATGGCTCTGTTGTAATCCAAACGTACACGTGTGTGGGTAAAGGGATAGGGTGGCCTGGCTGGGTGTATGACTTGACTACGCGGCCTGAATGATTCAGCCCTGCAACGAGATATGATCTGGACAACAGATGTCAATATGAAGTTGAGGATAACATTGACCACTTCTGTGTCTTAGTCATACTTCTCTCTCCTTTCTTTTGTAATCTTTTTTGTCATCAGACGGACAGCTTGGTCATATACTTCTCTCTTTGTTGACGTTTTGTTAACTCATCCTCCTGCCGTTAACCCAGTGGTGGAAAGTAAATAATAGCGCCACCATGAGGCCGACTGATGTAATTCCTTTTCAATTAATTTTCATAATTATTATGAACCTCCCTCCCAAGTCTTGTAAATATGGCGCTTACAGTCTCCACTCTCCAATGGAAAAAAATACTTGCATTTAGTCTTCGATTTCCCCATTATAAGTCTATGGAGAACTAATTAATTAATATCAATTAAACTATACAACGCATCTCTTAGCAAAATACAAGCACACGATTCCCGATGAAGCCGGTCGATTTGACATATGGCTCGAGTGTGTGCGGCAGAAACTGTGGGAGGAGTAGTGCGGCAAAGTATCGCTCATTTACAATAACAATAGTCTGGTTGCCCCGTTAGGGCAACCACACTAATTACGTCACCATTGACAGCCAGTTATAACCAAGTGAGAGAATGTTTATTAGATATCGGATTGTATTTGTTTTTAATATGTAATCTTCCTACAGAATGTTAAATGGTTTGGCTGAGTAGTTATGCTTCATCAAGAGCTACCAATTTGCGAGATACACACAAATAAGCCATATCAACTTCTGTACTTGTGTCCTCCAAACATGGACCCTATCTCAATTACAACAACATACATTTTTTCAATTTTATTAAACCGTCAAATCACAAGTTGTCTCAAGACACTTTACAAACCAACAAAGATCCATGCACCAGAGCAAGCAATATTGCGACAGTGGTAACGAAATACTCCCCTTTTAGGAAGAAACGTCAGGCAGAACCCGACTGCGGTGGGCGGCCATCTGCCTCGACCGAGGAGGGGGAATAGGAAGAATTAAAATGTGTATTAAAGGGTTTTAATTTTTTTCTCTGAGATCTTTTCGGCTGCAATGAGAAAAAACCTGTTTGCCTCTGTGGGTGTCGTCGTTGAGGGATTTTGCCTGTCAATCATGGCCTCTGCGGCCCCCAGGGGGGGAGGGGAGGGGGCAGGATTAATGAACTTTGACATCAAAGTCCAGGGGCCAATCACAACACTTTTCTGAGCATAATTATTCAGAAAACCCTAGGCCTAGAGCACAGAAAATCCACTGAGTGTTCAAAGTTCAGTTTTTTGGGTTGTAAATTGAGGTCAGAAAACCAAATTAAAAAAAAAAAAAATTAAATGAATGTCCTGAAACCTTTAGTTTAACTCATCTGTACAGATTTATTTCTTACTGGGAAATGTCATTCAAGGTAAATAGTTGCCTGAGAGATGAGTATTGTTCTCCATTGTGTCCATCAAATGTGACATGAAAGCAGATGACATCAACATGCCCCAGAGACCACTGCAGTGCAGGATCAGAATGCATGCAATGCGGGGGGTCTTTAAAGATGGCTACAGCACAGTGGCATGTGGGATGATGTGACAGTATAAACGCAAAGTATACTGTATGTGATTACAACCCTTGGTTTATAAGGTATTAGGGGGAGGATCTGCTTCGCCTTGATGTCTGGCAGTGTGTCGGGGGGGCCCAGCTGCTGCCTGCTTTGACCCCTGGAAGCATTAAAGGAATTTATAACTGCACTTAGCATTATGAGAGGAAACTATAACTTGACACTGGCACAAGTGCAACGCATGTGCAATAATTTGTATTTGTGTGACGCTGAGCCAGGGGTGGGAGTTGACCAGGGCCCAGGGTAGAGTGGCCGGTAGAGTGGCCGGATGGGAACCGCAGGGTTCCCAGTTCGATCCCAGGCTCCCCCAGAGTTGGGGTCCAAGTGTCCAAGACTCTGAAGCCCTAATTGCCCTAATTACACCACTGCTGGTGTAAAGTAGGCCTAAATAAGTACATTTACTCGTACTGTACAATTTTGAGAAATTTGAGATTTCAATAATTTTACATCTCCACTACATCTCAGAGGTAAATATTGTACTTCACTATGCGACACATTATGTATAAAGGAACGTGATGTAATGGTGATGTAAAACAAACTGTGCCAACACAAACATTAAACGCCATTAACAATAAAGAGACAATATCACATGAGTTACATTATGACATACATTTTCCCTTCATTGTCAATGGCGTTTACAAAACAAACATTGAACTAAAGACAAACTGTGTAAAGGAGGGGCTAGTGTGAGTACTTTTTACACCACTGTCTGCCAGAGAGAGAGAGAGAGCCAATAAACACCCCACCACGTTTCTGTGATGCCCTGCAGAGCTACAGTGTTAATTGAGGTCGCGACCTCATGAAGTATTGTTGCTGCCAGTGCACCCTGGGTAATAATTGGGCACTGGTTGGTGTAACCGATGGCACGGAGGAGATGTTCTAAAATTATCTCCTTCTGGCTCGTTAAGGGTCACATTGCTATAGGATGATGCAACCAGATGAACTGTTGATTATTTAGAAAAGCGCTGATAATAGGTTGAGTCATCAGCTGTTGGGTTCGGAAATTGTGCATTTGTGTAAGTTTCTTTAATTGTATGTAATGTTTTTAGTGTATACTTAAATGGCATCCGTGATACTATACTGTTAAGTCATGCTTTCGTTTCACTCATGCTTTCACATACGTTTTTGCAATTACTGGTCAATTACAGGTGCGATGTCCATGCACAGACAAATGTGTCCGTGTCCCCATAACTCAGAGTGTATACAAACGCAATGAAATGGATCCGTATCCATTTGGTTCAATTTTTACACTATCGGAGTTACAGACCTGTAATGGTCATTTAGGGATCTTTGTGTATGTGTAGGCTACTCATTTTGTATGTCTGTGGCAATGTCTGTTGATCACACCAATATATATTTGTCAACGTGCAATCATTTAAATTCCTTTTATATTTTGTAATATGTGTGTGTAGTTTGAAAAATCTGAACTGAGTGGTGCTGTACTGTGTGTGTGTGTGTGTGTGTGTGTGTGTGTGTGTGTGTGTGTGTGTGTGTGTGTGTGTGTGACACACTTGGTGGTCAACAAATGCTATTTCCGTGCTCGGACGGACAGAGACAGACCCAGCCAGCCTGGGACACACATTGCTGTGCATTGGAGTGTCTGCACCACTCAAAAAGAGTACATTGATGAAATATACTGTAGGCTATGGACATATGTTTTTACCTTTGTAAAATTAACTGTATGAACATATGACAGACAAGCGCGTGTACATCAGCATTAAATGGACCTGGTGTTAACAGATAAGACACCCTAACTATAGTATACGCTTGCTCCCAGCTGATGCCAGTAAATCATTTAGTTTTTTATAGCAACTTTCAAAGTTATTTCTCCTCTTCACTGTAATTCAGTGCTATCCTCCATAACCGTGTGGTATAATTTCCTTTATGAGTTGTCAAACACTTCGGAACAGCGTCAGCCTCTTAACACAAAGCCTGTCATTTGATTTATTGCCGCGGCCTTTTATTTTTTCGACAGTCGACAGATGCTGGCAGGATCTGTAAGGAATCCTTTTTTTACGCTAGGATCCGCAATCAATAACCAGAACAAAGAACCTGAAGTTCTCATTCTAGTGCCACCAAAATGTGGCACTAAAAACGTCTTCTAAATCCTGAAGTATAGGTGTTCTGAAAAATTTCAAATATTCATTCAAAAATTACAAAACAATTATGTTGCTAAATACTTGTACATAGCAGCAGCAACCCAAAAATGGGTTCCCGTCTAGAAAGATAAAAAACCCAAACAACCATGCTATTTGCATGCTCATACCCTGCAGGCACCCACCCAGCCAGGCAGCCATCCACACACACAGCTCCGTAAGGGAGTGGTTGCACCACTCAAAAAGTACAGAGACTGCTGGGAATCACTCGCTCTGGCCGTTTGATGTGTGCGCTGCCTGGGGCATGGGAGAGGATAATTAGGATACAGTTGAGTAGGTGAGGTGTATGCCTTTGACTTGTGGCGTAAGATGCTGTTGCAAATTTGTATCCATCATTGTGTTGTGTGCGTGTGTGCGTGGCGTGCTTGCGCGTGTGCCAACTGCATAACAATTGTATTTTTCAGTTGTTGGTTTAGTCATCAGAAACGTTTTTTTTGTCTAGTTTTATGTAATGTACAGTACATGTATTGTACATGTATGTAAATGTACAGTTGATATTGTCAACACATTGTATTTTGGCAGGCCTTGATGGCGTCATAAGGGCTGATTTACGGTATACACTTGGTTGCATGCTGAAAATAGCCGATCTACAAGCTGTGAACGTGATGTCTCAGTCTGCTTTCATTCAATATATGTGTATTCCTCTCGATCCTCTCGGGGGCTTTGCACTATTATGTGTGGTGTGGTCAGGTGTAGTGTGTCTGAGAGCGCTGATAATAACCACTGCAACATGCAATCATTAAGAGACACAGAGATACCAAGCATGCATACCAGCTATTTCATATTTATATTATAATAATAATTTAGCATTTCCCGTCAGTTGTTTGGTTGGTCACGCCCCCATATATGGTCATGCCTCGTGACATCACCTGATGGTATCAATATTAAGCCCATATATGGAGATCCCTGATCTGATGTCATATTGGCCAGCAACTCAAACCTCAAACCCTAAGATCTCCATATATGGAGCTGACCTGTTCTTTCATTCCATACTGTATGTTGATCCTTCCCCATCCTATCCATTTAAACTCTAGACGGGCCTGCCCCAAAGTTATTAGTGTAGCCACGCCCGGAAGCCGGTGCTAATAGTTCTCAACTTCCATCGTTAAGACTCTGTGCTTTACAGCTGGGCACTGGTCTAGTAATAATAATAATACAATTTATATTATATTTGTCTAGTCTGTACAGATACTGTTTTTATATTTGTGATATTGAATCTCTAGTGTTACTTTTCATATGTTGATGAATTGGATACATACTGTACTGTAGGACCCCAATGGAAACAAGACCGCATGAACTGTAGGTGTAATCCTTTCAGACAACAAAGTGTTTTAGTTTGACTATACTCTGTTTTGCATTTCGGTCAAATAAAAATATTCAATCAATCAAAGTGGCCCCTATGGATAAAGTTCTGGTAAGCCGGCAGTGGCAGAGTTTTGTGCATACTTACCGTGTAGCCTATAGTTTCTTGAGAATCTTGGTGGTGAGACGTACTGTAAAGGGAGTACTGTAAAGGGAGGCTGCTACAGTATCACAGTAGTGAATGTGACGAAGGCATAAATGAGTGTCTCGGCAGCAGTGTGTTATTATGCTGGGGCAATGTTTCCCGAGCTTATTGTCCTTTAATTGGCTCTGTGTGTGATTGTCCCCGAGGGGAGAGGCTCTTTAGCAGTCTACTGCCCGTGACCTGATGGCTGCAGAGCCACTTTACATGTGTGGCTTCATCATCATAAAACGGTCCATGGCTGGGGGGCGGGGCTGCTGATGATTCCGTGAGTTTTGCTGACACAGCATTCATTCATACAGTATAAAAGGCTCGGACGGCAGGAAGATCATATCAGCTGAGCTGATGTATTGCGTTCCGCCGTCCACACTAAACTTTGCATTGCCTTGCAGTTACAGCCTATTGTATTAACATGCTCTATGCCATACAGATTTGTCAAAAAATAAGTTATGTATTGCAGAAACATTCAGCATTTAAGCGATTCAGTTGGTGTCCTACAAGATCTGGCTGATATTTCCTTTCATGGTTTGCGCCTCTGGGGTAATAATATGTAAATGTATATGACAGATCAGAAAGGTCAAAGATGGTGTATCTCAGGAGACTAGTCAAGGTCCAACCCCCATCATCCCCGATCTCCAATTTTGACCTTGACTTGTTCCACACTAAACTGCATTTCCATCAGACTCACATATCCTGGTGGCTTGGTCAGAGGGGTACCATCTGTTAGCTTAGCACGTAGCAAACACTAAGTAGGTATAACTACCTTGAATCCCATCATGCAAAGTGCAAACAGGATCATTCACTTTTACAGAGAACATTTTCAGTATGTGCTTTCACATACTGAGGTTCAAAGTAAAAGTATTTAGGACGACCGTCGAGCCGATTCTACTCTATGGCTCAAATATCAAATATTAATGTTATTTCAAAAGATTATAAAAGTTTTAAAATGTTTTTTTTTTTTAAAGTAGGCCTTGGAAAAACTATTAACAATTCCATGTTGTGAAACGAAGCCATCACAGTGACTTGCAATCCATTGGGCCATGAAGTGACATGCTGTGAGCTTGTTGATCTGCTATTTTCACTAGCTTGGGTCCGGTGCAAATGTCTAATTTCTCTTTTGGTTCTTGAGCCAAAAAGTTTGGGAACCACTGATTTAACCTACTAAGAAGTATCAAATGGTGGGGTTTGCAAAACAAATTCCATAATGCCAAAACAATTTTGACAATCTAAATTGTCCAGAAATCAATTTACATCTGGTGCAGAATATAAAGGTCAAATACTTTAAAAGCTCTTTCATCCATTCTTCTCTTTCCAGTCTGGGTCTGATCATCAGAAACGCTCTCAGCAGCTGAGGGCAGCAAAACACAGTGGAACGGTCCGGATCTTGATTACAGGGCGATCTATAAGGGGCCTGTTTCAGCTTACATATAATGGCTGCACATTTGTACCCTTTAATAATATCACTGCTCTGGAATTTTCTGGCTTTATACCAGGTGCTGGCACAGCCACTGGCAGCCACTGTCATCACCCTATACTGTATAACGATATACAGTACAGCTGATGGGCAGAAACCGCCTATCTCCGTATAACTTTTTGTGTTTTTTTTGTTCGTAAATTAACGCCCCACTACGGCTTCACACAAAAAGCATCGAAAGCAGCAAATCCGCAAGATCAATTTAGCTTGTAGATATTTTGCTACTTTTGAATTTGAATGCTTGAAAGTAACAAACAGTTTTGGACATGAGGTTTCCACCCGACAGAGACTATGTGTAGGATGGATTCATATATCCCTCCCTTCTCATTTCACCTTACCTGGCACTCATCCACATGCCATGGGCGCCACAGAGGTCACTCCAAGGATCTAGTGGTGCTCTTGGATCACTAAATAAATAAAGCTCACTGCTGGTGATGAGGATAATTTATGTACAGTATGTACAGTGTGTCGAACGTCATATATGAACAACAACATTGGCCCGTGTTTGAGGCAGGGAAGCCAGCCAGGGAGGGTGATATTTGTCACTGCATGGATGTATTCCTTAGTGGTGCCAGCAACTGTCAGCAGAGAGTGTTGGGTGGGAGGAATGGGACACATGAGGCCTATAGACATGATATGTCCTCCCGTGGGTACTTCTCCCTGGCAGGTTATAGCCAACAGCAATGACACACACAGGCACACACACACACACACACACACACACACACACACACACACACACACACACACACACACACACACACACACACACACACACACACACACAAATGTGTGTGTGGAATAAATTGGCACATTTAGCATAACTAATTTTGGGAGAAAAATGGGTAAAAAGCGAAAAAGAAAGCAGGAACGCTCTGGTGGGTGGGACATTTTGTGCTGGCATGATCAGAGAAGCTCTGTCACTCTATCGGTCCTGCTTCGTCTACCTGCACGATCTGTCGAGAGAAGCAGAAGAGCAAATAATACGCAAGAAAATGGACATTAGAAAAGAGGTGCTAGATTCAGTATCCCCGTGATGAACAAACAGAGCCATGGCCGTGCGTCGTGTGAATGGAGTGGTGTAACAAGGTCTTATGAACAGCAGTTGTAGGCTATCCTGGCCTTGGACAAGAACTGGGAAATGGGAGTCTTACTAGTGTTGCCAGCGCTTTTATCCAAAGTGCTTTACATAGATTGTGCATTACATTCACCCATTCACACACACTTTTATACACTGATGGCGGAGGAAACCATGCAAGGCACCAACCTGCACATCGGGAGCAATTAGGGGTTCAGCGTGTTGCTCAAGGACACTTCGACACTAAAGGTCATTACACACTGGCGAATTAGCGACGCGATGCGAATAAGCGATCTGAAAATGCGAAATATTGCATGTTGCAGTTCGCCTACGAATCTCTGCAAAATACGACACCAGAGCGAACAAATAAAGAGCGAAAACGGTTGCATTTTCGCACATTCGCCACTGATGTGGAAGCTTGCATGGACTTCAATTGTTTTTTTTTTAATGCAAATTATTCACACGAATATATCGCGTCGCCAATTCGCCAGTGTGTAATGACCTTAACTCTGGTGTAGCCCGCGGGATCGAACTGGGAACCTTCACGGTTCCCATCTGGCTGTTCCTGAGCCACTGCTGTCCTGACATAAAAATGTTTGAATGTTTAAACACATTTAGGAAGCAAGCCCAAATAAGCAAACTGCACTTTAGAAACAAGCCCCCCACCCCCCAAAAAAACAACAAACAAACAAAACACAACACGCAACCAATATTAACAAGCAACTTTACAGAATTAAAAGCCTAAAAAGTATAATAAGCAGACATGGCAACACAGAGTCTTATACCCGACATATAGCATGGAGGAAGGCAGGACAGCTGAGTTTGGATTTGTTGACAGAGACAGGCACACTGGCACAGCTACTGTTAAGTTAAATATAGAGCCTTTTAAATAAATCCCAAGGTTGTGTTAATTTCTCTTCGGGCAGAACTGTGAAGTTTGCTGGGCTTTGGCTGTGACTTAAAACCTTTACTTTACAATAACACCCGAGTGCCTAACTTGAAGCTTACCATTGGCTTATACGAGATCACTGCCTCTGTATACACTGTATGCAGCGGTGGAAAGTAACTAAGTACATTTACTCAAGTACTGTACTTAAGTACAATGTTGAGGTAATTTTTAGGTAAATATTGTACTTTTACTCCACTACAATTATTTGAAAACTTCAGTTACTGGTTTCTGTGTAGAATTTTATTATTATTACAAAACATATATTAACCACTTTGGTCCTACATTTTTATACATTTCGTTCACATGTGAATTGGGACATTCTGCATAATGAGTATACTATACTTTCTACATTAGTACTTTAAGTACATGTTGATGCCAGTACTTCTGTACATGCGGCGCGTTCGGAAATAGCACACTGTGTAGTAACTAATAGGCAAGTGCGCTCCCGTGCGGTATTTCCGAACGTGCCCTTGATAACGGACTATTTCTGCATTACAGTATTGATTCCACCACTAATAGTACCAATAGAGTCTTCAATGGCCCGAGCTATTGTGCTGTTGTTCTGGTCCTGTGATGCCCTGGCCTACCGGTATATGCCTACATTTGGCTGAGGTGTGCCAGTACTGTATATAGACTCCCTTTCTTCATGCAGATGTTGCCTTTGTTTATGCAGAAAGAAGACTTGTGTTTCTTCTTCATTCCAAAGATGACAAATCAACTGTGTCATTAGCTCTTTATTGAGACTGCAGAGAGGCTGAGTGATGCACACAGCATTTGATTTGGGTCCACGTCATATCCACACTACAACAGCATGGGCATTTATTGAAATTAAGCTAGACATTGTAATTCTTGTTTTTCCGATAAGATATTTACAAAATATGCAATAAACTTAAGAGTATCATCAAATTGTGTGTGTGTGTGTGTGTGTGTGTGTGTGTGTGTGTGTGTGTGTGTGTGTGGATTTGTCTGTCTTTGAGACTTACAGTATACACTGCATATCATTCACCATTTTCTCCACATATGGCAAACTCAGATTAATGTCCACATCACAGCATCTGCCGGGGAAGAATTTTTATTGTATGAAAGCTTCATAGAGGAGGATAATTTACAACATACTTTACAGTACCAGCATCTAACAGATCCTCTGCCGGCTAAAAGAATACATTATAGATACCAACATGCACTGCAATGCTGCATAGACCAAAGAGAGCATTGTGGAAGACAATAATCATTTTTTTGGTCACATGCTGTGAAACCGCCGAAGACTGATACTGTAAATAGATGGGAAGGAAAAGTGTAGTTTGCGTAACCTTTTGATGATTGGCCGATTGACAGCACCTGCAAGGCTGCAACCTCTTGCTGGAAACCTCTTCTGCTGGCTGCAGCAGCCAGCAGCCATGTTCCATTCTGCGCAAAACTCGGGTACCTTTCATACATAAAAGCATGGACATAGAAAGGTACGTTTATGAGGCGTCTACATACTGTACGTAGACGCCTCATTCGTCGCTGCAATTCATCGCTGCAATTCATTCCACCCTCTCGCACAGAGGGTGGAAGTGGCCCATAGAGTTATATGGACATGGACATGGGTGTCATGGCGGCCTCCAGTCACGTGACTCACGTCTCTTCCTTTCATTACGTTCCTTGGCACCAACACGGAAGCTTGCCCTCACTTGAGAGAATTCGCCCCAGAGCCGGAAAAGGCGTTTATGCCTAAAAGACCTCTAAAGCTCTGGTCAAATCATTGCTAGGGAAAACCACTTCATTGCCATGGTCACTGAAGGAAGTGGGGAGAATGAGGTCTGTGTTAATATCGTGGCAAAGTAGAGATATTTTACTAAAATTTTGTAAAATATCTCCACTTTGCCACGATATCAACACATACATTAATGTACATTTCCACCACTATTTCTTGTCTCTCGAACAGTTCATTCAGCCTTCTTTCCCCTTCCTCAGTTGTACAATGGAGTCTTGTAAACACTCTACTCCAGCCTCAGTAGATGAACGTTTACTGGTCTTACATACAATATTTTACTCTTATTTGCTTATCAAATAACGTGCCATCAAGAGGTTGCCTTGAATTCATCATGGTAAAAAGTGGGGAAAACAATGCACACATGCAGAGCCTGGAAAGGCTGATTTGTTCCATTCAGCGGATTTTCCTCTACATGTGTTCACATACTGTGTAGAAAAGGCATAGAAGCCTGTGGCCTATTTGATTTATTCAAATCACGTATTGTTTCTTTTCTTTTTGCAATATTTCTGGACTCAAAATGCCATGGGACTTCATATAGAGCGGGGTTATATAGCATGCGAACGGGGTTTCAGTGGAGTCTCACCTTAAATCGAAATGCTCCTGCTCTGCTATGTCAAACATAAGCAAAACAAATAGTCGTAGCCCCCCTGATCCTAACCTGCTGTAGTCTAGCACCCCGAGGCCGTGGTTAACAATCTGCTGTTTCATGTCAGAAACAAAAGAGCCGAGCCTAAATCCTCCTTATGTGTTCACCGTTGTGGTGGGAATTCCAAAGCTCCATAACCTGCCCATTAAAGTTGTTCCCGTAATGAAACCCAAACCTCTCAGCCTCCGCGGTCATGAATAGTAGTCCTACTAAAAGACACACAGGCATGCGTTATATAGGAAGTGCCGTGCTCTTGCCTTGCTCCAAGTTATGAGCAAATGTTTTTTAATTGCTTCAGTGATGCTTGGCCTCCTTGCCCCCCTATTTACTTCAAATATTGTAATATTTTATCAGAAATAGGACCAAAACTAAAAAAGATCTCCATTAATCCAAGGTTTCATGGGGTGATGAAATGGTAGTGGGAAAAAATGGTTATTTTGGGGGTGAACTATATTTCCATATTTATCTACCATCTGTTGATTTGTGTTAGCAAGTATGAGAGGGTGTTGTCATGTGTACTAGAACAGTGTGTGCAGTGTGTAGGCTATGTTTTTTTTTGCATTCACATGTACCGTATGACATTGGTTCTCAAAGTGAAGGTGGGGGGGAGGGGTCCATATACCGTAATCATTTGCAATCAGTGCAAGCTTTTAGGGTATTTATTGAAAATATATAGAACATTTAGAATAATTTATCTTCTGGGGGGTGGCACAAAATCATTTTTGTTCCAACTGAAATGACATATCAATATAACTGAAATGATATTTGGGGGTCCTTGACACGAACACTTTACTGTACGGTGTCTGTTCTGCCAAGTCATGTATCGTACAGCAGTCATTGGCGAGCTTGCATTGCAATATAATAAACTCGTACTGTATATGGGTTGGCTATTTTTCCGGCGTGCAACACCGTCATACGACGAACGACAAATCTGGCTTTGTGGCTTGTCCTGTTCTCACAGAGCCACCGTGTGCTAGCGAGCACGCATGCAGGTTTCCCAGCGGTGTGATTTATTGTCCTTTATGAGCATCATACAAACCCAAACCTCATGTGAGAGCTAACCCCCTTCTCTTCTCCTGCAGGCTACTCAGTTTCCGGCCTCTCATGCATGCCCCTTATAGAAATATGCAGAGGGCTGTGGGGGTCAGCAAATTCATTGCGCTGGAGGTGCTACGAGCGTAGCACAGCGCCGTTTGAACTCAGCACGGCGCTTGTCTCCAATAAATTAGCCGGCAATCGAGGCTATTTACTTTGGTCGGGGGCCATTTGAACAGGCATCATTAACTGGTCAAATTCAGCTGTTTATGAGGAAACGCATGCGTTTTGTCCCCATTTATAGGGAGGATGGCGGTGCTTTGTTGAAGGCTGAATGTGCGATGCAGGGGGTTCTGCTTAAGGTTTGCCTCTGACTCAATCCCCCGGATGATGAACTTTCGGCAGAAACAAGCATAATAACCTTCTGTTTTTATGGAGGCATTGTGGAGGTGCTACTTCTTCCACTTCAAAGCCAAAGTAAGGTCCGCCGTATAAATGAGAAAAGGCGGAGGCCATTATTGCAAACAGAAGTCTCTGCATTACGGTTGTCTCAATACATCTGTCACATTGCAGTCAATAAAGGACTTGAACTGGTATGTCGTCATTCAATCCAGATGCTTGAGGAGATCAGACCTTTTCATTTAAAAAATAAACTACTCTTAAGGTCCTTGCAGAGTAATGCATTTTTCTTTTTAAATGTTTTTCCCAAAATTTTTCCTGAAAAACGGCAGCAGTTTGCTGCCAGTTTTCTGGCTAATGCATGAATGAAAATATAGAATTGCATTGCATTATAGTTTACACAAACATCTGTGGAGTTGAATGAAGAGGTGCTGCCATGTATTACTGTAATGTACCTGGACAGACATTCACCATGCAGAAGCAGTCTGGATTGAGCCAATTTAAGACTTTCAAGCTCAACAGCACCAATCACAGCTGAATATTGTTCCTGTTGGGCAGAAACCTCTTATCTCCATATTCTAACTTTTTTGTTTCTTCGTAAAATTTACGTGACGCAAAAGCATAAAAAGTAGCAAATCTGCGAGCTCGAAATGCACTGCTTGTAGTATATAGGCCCTACTATACTTTTGCTACTTTTTAATCCTGAAAATACATGAGGTTTCCACCTGACAGAGACGGAATACTGTCATATCTGCTCCACCACCCGAAGAGAAGATGTAATGTGGATAAAGTGGATAGGATTTGTAAGATGGGGCCTGGGCGGCTATAGTGTAGCGGTCCGGGCACCTTGGCTGCTAAGGCAGCATGACTCCCGATCCTGATGACCTTTTCCGCGTGTCACCCCCCATCTCTCTCACCATACTGTAGGCCTATATATATCTTTAAAGATTATTAAGATGGTGCTATTTTTAGCAAAGGAGGGGTCTATAACACTGTATATCAACCAAGTCATAGAGGGTATGCGCATGCATAAGGTGGCAAATCGAGTGGCAAAGTGAGTTTAACGTTGTTTAATGCAATCAGATGGGACTCTTCTGTTTGGATGGATGGGCTGCAAGTGCAGAAAGTCGTTTTTTTGCCACTCAGTAGGCGTTCCCGCATAACTTCCGGGTGTGATGATGATGTCATGAGAAAACCCTCTATTAGTAACACAGATTCACCGGTGCCCCCAATGTAGGAGTACACACACACACACACACACACACACACACACACACACACACACACACACACACACACACACACACACACCCTCATCACTTCCCTGGTATTTTATACCTGGGAAGATGCTTCCCCTCCTCTGCTGGTTCAATAATGATCTGAATGAGAGGGCTCTCTGACACATCGCTGCATTTTTACAGCCTTGGTCTTAGGATGTGAGCAAGCTTTCATTTATAGCCAGAGCAGCATTTCTGTGGTTTCGCCGTCAATGGATTTCACATGGGCTCTCCTCTGAGGAGTCTTCTGTCAACACCCTGTTACAGGTGGTGGTCAGAACGTCGCTTGGCAGCGGCAAAAGCAGCCGTGGTGTTGGTGGTGGGGCTATTTGTTTGTTTGTTTCCCACAGCCTGGGAACCAGACAATTCTGTGAGTTCATGTTATATTGTTTACTCAAGCAGCAGTCTCTTGCGCCCATCGTCACATTCAGACAGATTTCCAGCCGGCATGGCCTGGCTGGGTCAGGGCCAGGTGACACTAGTTAGCTCACATACAGTAGCTCACTGGTTCTCAATCTTTTCAGGCCGCGACCCCCCATGCTAACGGAGTGGTTTGGCAGGAGAAGGCGAACGGATAAACGGCCATGTGCTTGTGTACCCCCTTTCCATTAGGGTAGAAGGATATCTGCACCATGTGCTTGTGTACCCCCTTTCCATTAGGGTAGAAGGATATCTGCACCATGTGCTTGTGTACCCCCTTTTCATTAGGGTAGAAGGATATCTGCATGATAAACAACATGGGTCAAACCCCAAAGCAGGGAACAACAGTGGTGGAAAAAGTACTCAAATTCCTTGAGTATCAATACTACAGTGTAGATTGTAGAAATACTCTCTTACAAGTAAAAGTCTGCAAATAAAAAATTACATGAGTAAAAGAGTATATAAGTATTGGTCTCAAAATGTTGAATGTCTCATTTGACGTTTTTAAATGTATAGAAACTAGAATTTCGTGCCCGCTTCGCGAACACTTCATCCCAGAGTTACTTCGCCACGCACTATGGGAAGAAGGAAATTGCGGGAGTTGACTCCACATGTAGTAACGGATGGGTTATTAGTTATTATTATAGCACAATGACAATGATAACGTGCTGTTGTAGATTGTGAGAAAGGGATTTGAAAGCCAAGCGTTGTCTGTTTACTCACAGCACAGCACCGTCACTCCTGTCAGTTATTTCGTCCTGTATTGGTAGCCCAATATTGGCGTTACGCATTTCACTTGAATAATGTTCTGTGCGCACGTGCGCGTGCGGAGAAAGACAGTTAGTTAATGAAACTGAAAATTATAACGTGCTGTCTCGCCGCCGTATAGCCTGCATGCCTATTCCTGTGTGTGTGTGTGTGTGGCGTTACGCATTTCACTTGAATAATGTTGTGTGCGCACGTGCACGTGCGGAGAAACACAGTTATTTAATGAAACTGAAAATTATAACGTGCTGTCTCGCCGCCGTATAGCCTGCATGCCTATTCCTGTGTGTGTGTGTGTGTGTGTGTGTGTGCAAGGCAGGCGTGTGCGTGTGTGTGCAGGCGTGTGTAGTCGGCAGTTGGCTGGCAGGCGAAAATAGCAAAAGCTATACGTGTAATGTAAATATTTAGGCAAAATCCCAAAAAGTAGTGACAATGAACAATGTTGATTTAACTTTTAACTTTTAAGGGATTCGCTGAGTCATTTATTTTGTAAATACAGAGATTTAGAAGGAATAAGCAAAATAGTGAGCCTATAATTCATCCCCTTCCTTCTTTCCGTTGTCCTGCGAGAGCCGATTCTCTTCTCCTGCAGCCGAGAGAACAGAGAAGACAGAGCAGTGTTGCCAGGTTTGCGAATTGTAAGCGAGTTGTAGTGTATGTAAGTAGCGTGGTTAAAGGCCTTGTTTCTGGGCCTGTTGGGGCAACAGGCCGAGGGGCAGTGTTGCCAGGTATGCGAATTGTAAGCGAGTTGTAGTGTATGTAAGTAGCGTGGTTAAAGGCCTTGTTTCTGGGCCTGTTGGGGCAACAGCATAGGCAGCAGTGCTTAGTGTTCCGTGTAGGGAAGCCTCGGGGGTGTGGGTGATTGGGGCGAGAATGTTTGTATTAAACAAATGCATTGCCGGCGTGAGTGTGGGAGGGAGGCATTATTTTGGCAGTGCAAAGACTATTGTTTGACGGCTGGTGGTCTGCTTTGGCGTCGGGCAACTTATGAGGAGATAGCTTTTGAACACTGCGAAGGGTAAGTGTGTGACGTCACTGCCCGTGTGAGTGTGTGTGGGTGTAGTGTTTAAGATGGTGTTGTGGGTGTTGCAATAGCGACGTAGCTGTTGTGTCTTTGGGTTTCTTCTGGGTACAACGTATTGCGTACAGCTTTTTGGGTACCACTTCTTGCGTACAGCTTTTTGGGTACCACTTCTCCAATAGATATTTTGATACCATACCTGTCAAACTACATCCCCAAAGTGAGTGACACGCACAGCTAGAGGGAGCGACCATGACCTGGTGTAACACCGAAATTTAGAACAAAAACATGGTTCTCATACTGCTCTGTCACCTAAATGTCATGTGGAATGCCCCGACACCATCCATGAAAGCAGGGGTGCCCAAAAGGTAGATGGTGATCGACCAGTAGATCAAACAAAGGCTGTGCAGTTACTGTGTAGTTAGACCACACATGGCATATGCCCTGAAAATAACATTTAAATGTAAAATAAATAAATCGCCACTTGTGACTTGATTGATTTACATTGTGCATTTTTTTTGCTGTAATCTCGGCACCGCTGAAAAAGAGGGTCCCAGCCTTCAGTGTGTTCTCCAAGAACTAAATAAAGGTTGAAATTAAATTAAATTAAATGAAAAGTCCAAAAAGTGTGGGCACTTCACTGGTTCTTTCAAATTTATATTTGTCCTAGGGAAGGAAAATAAATCAGGAGACCACAAGAGGAGGTAATGACATGCATTATTGTCTAGAATTTAATACGTATAGGACCACAATGGAAACAAGTCCTGAGGACTTTTTTTGTGTTATCCTTTTAGCCTTAATGTATTACAGTACCTCGGGCTGTTTCACATTTCCGACAAATAAAGTATTCAATCAATCATGCTTCCTTGGGTTGTGAAAAATGCCGTAATAGGCCGCAATTAGACGGCCGGCCATAAATCATCACAGCAATTGAGTGGCAAAATGGGTTGTATGTGGACATGCTACTGCAGAAACAGAAACCTGGGTAACACCGCCCAAGCTGGGAGGGTCAGCGGGGGGTCATCTGTCCAGGAAGAGGCCTCCTGTTGTACTGTACATGCCATAGTCATTCACAGCCATTGTTGCCACGTCTGCTTTTTATAAGTGACTTTGCGGCTTGTTTTTCAGTGAAGTTCCTTGTAAATTATTGGGAGTAGCGGCGGGGTTTTCTTTTGGGGGGGGGGGGGGGGGGGGTTATTTGAGGCTTGCCTCCTATAATGTTGTTAAAAATAGTGGTTCTCAAACATTCATTATCAATGTATTTGTCTGGACCCCTGTTGCATTTATTCTTTCAAGATTATTTTGAAAGTAGCAGCTATACAAGCTCACAACACGTGGCAATGTGAGTTGTGAACTTGTAAATCTGCTATTTTCAAATAACCGATGCACATAGGTTTCAAGTGCTCATGTGGCCTATATAGAGTTGCTTCTTCTGTGCTTGTTTACATAGACCCGGTTGCTTATTTCCAGTGGTGTAAAGTAACTAAGTACATTTACTTAAGTACTGTACTTGAGTACAATTTTGAGGTACTTTTACTGCAGAGGATGTACTGTAGTGGACACAGTGACACATAACTACCCACAACCTATATATATCGCCCATTTGAAAGACACATATAGGTTGCAGATCTACAAGCTCAGCATCGATAGTTTATGCGACTGCTTATTTCTCTTGCATAATCTGGCAACATTTGATCATGATCACAGGCCGAGGCCCCCAGTGGCCCCCCAGGGTGAAGTTTGTCTTTGGTCCGTCAGAACCGCATATCTTCACAGTGCTGACGGCGGCTACTTGTTTTTGTCATGTCTAAATCAGTAGTACTCAAACTTTTGCATGCCAAGGACCACCCAAAACTATATGAATTTGGTCACGCCCCCCCCCATCTGAAAATGTTTTGTGCCAGAGACCCCCAGAAAAGACGATTTGTGAAAATAATTCATAACCGTCGTATAATAACTAACTAACAAACTAACAAAATAAAGAAATAAAGAAAACAATGTATATTCTCAACACATTATTAACGCATTATATCGCATTTATAATGCATAATAATGAGCTTATAAGGCATAGCACAACGTGATGCATTTGTAAGCTTGTCTTATCCGCTATTTCCAGTGAACGCTTTCCCCTCGATGCAGATGTTGGGGGTTTAAGTGGTTAATATGAAGTCGTTACCAAGAGAGGGAACTCTTCTGGTCCCACAACACAAAGTATACATCGTTGATAATAATGCGTGTCTGCTCAGTGAGCCCTGCTGCTGGTGGTTCCAGTCTAGGCAGGGACTGGCTGGGAGGCTGGGAGCCCCTTAATGGCAGAGGACGCGCTAATGATTTACAGTTAGTCAGGAAGTGCTCTGCCTATAAGCAGGACACCACAGGGGTTGACACATGAGGGAAGAGCTATATGTGTGTGGCCCAGCGCTGGGTGTGTTGTGTATGAGGGAGAGTCAGACAGAGTGGGACATGGTACTGAAGATAGATAGATATCAGATACCGATTTATTTTCTTTTCTTTTCTTTTCTTTTCTTTTCTTTTCTTTTCTTTTCTTTTCTTTTCTTTTCTTTTCTTTTCTTTTCTTTTCTTTTCTTTTCTTTTCTTTTCTTTTCTTTTCTTTTCTTTTCTTTTCCTTTCCTTTCCTTTCCTTTCCTTTCCTTTCCTTTCCTTTGTAACCAAGTCAAACTAAATGTAATGCCTCAACTCCTACAATTCCTAGTGCTTGTCAGGGTAGGGGGTCCCTAGTGCAAATACTATAATATTTGGGGGGTCCCCAGTGCAAAAATTGCAAATTTGATTATTTTTGGGAGGTCCCCAGTGCAATTATGATTGGCTGACCCCCCCCCCCCCCTTGAGGCCCTGTTTAAGAGTAGGGCTTTGAGGAGGGCCAGGAAGATCATAAGCTAACCCTGCACACCCAGGCCACAGTCTTTTTGCCCCGCTTCCCTCAGGCAGGAGGTTGCGGTCCCTAAAGACTATGAAGGCCCGACATTCAAACAGCTTTTTTCCACGGCTATCTGGCTCCTCAACGCTGCTGGTCCCCCCCCCCCCCCGTGACCCCCCTCTATCCTCCCTCCACCCCCACTCAGAGTGGAATGGACTGACTTATGTAGTGACTTATGCTCTGAACTGACCTGATCACTTGAACTCTCTGCACCTTATATTTATTCACTATTATTTGCACTACAGTATGTTGTCTTGCCCTGTTTTGCACATATAAAGTTGTAACTGCACTCTGCTGTCCACCAAACTAAATTCCTAACATGTTTACATGCCATGGCAATAAAGTCTTGTGATTCTTCTAATTCTTCTGATTCTTCTGATTCTTCTGACACACACAGAGTAGAGATTTTGATTCATGTATGTTTTTTTCTCAAAAATGTTACGCACAGCTCTCATATTGCATCCTAAATAACATCCCAGAAATATGAAGAGGTGCAAAACATATTTTGTGTCACATCTTGAACAGTGGCAAGAGGTTTGGGAAAAGGTAAATAGAACGGCATGTGAACGCGAGTGCAGAGCAGCTCGGGAAGTGAGTGATGTCCACACACAGGCGCCATGCATGCAGTGTTGATTTAGTTTTATTCAGTCTTTTTTTCTTTTCTTTAAAAAATAAATAAATTTCAATTTAGTTTTAGTCATATTTTATTCATCTGAAATGTCTAGTTTTTAGTTTATATCTTTTTTCTAATGATATTTAGTCGACTAAAACTAGACTTAGACTAAAACAAGACTGTGAATAAAACTAAATCAAAATCTGCTGTCAAAATCAACACTCAATCAAAATATCTACTCTGTGTGTCAGTGTGCGTGCGTGCGTGTGCATGTGTAAATCATCATATTTGCACTGGGGACCCCCAAAAGCAATCATCATATTTGCACTGGGGAACCCCAATATAAATCATATTTGCACTGGGGACCCCAAAATAAATCATATTTGTACTGGGGACCTCCCAAAAATTATCATATTTGTACTTGGGACCTCCAACAAATTATCATAATTGCACTGGGGACCTCTTAAAAATAATCAAATTTGCACTGGGGACCTCCCAAAAATAATCATGTTTGCATGGGGAGTCTGGGGACCCCCCCAAAATTCTCATATTTGCACTGGGGACCTCCCAAAAATTCTCATATTTGCAATGGGGACCCCCAACAAATGATCATATTTGCACTGGGGACCTCCCAAAAAATGATAATTTATTTGCACTGGCGACCTCCCAAAAATTATTACATTTGCACTGGGGACCCCCACAAAAGTAACTATAATATTTGCACTGAGGACCTCCCAAAAATGATCATATTTGCACTGGGGACCCCCCAAAAATTATCGTATTTGCACTAGGGACCCCCTACCCTGACAAGCACTAGGAATTGTAGGAGTTGAGGAATTACATTTAGTTTGACTTGGTTACAAAGAAAATAATAGAATAGAATAGAATAGAATAGAAAAGAAAAGCTTTATCTGAAATGTTTTAGTCTAGTTTTAGTCGACTAAATATCATTAGAAAAAATATATATCTTGGTAGGCCTTGATGGTGTCGTCATAATGCCTGATTTAACACTTGGTTAGCCGATCAGGGTCTCGACTCGGTCTCGTCTCCCGTCGGTCTCGGTCTCGACTCAGACTCGAACCCCCCCACACTCTGTCTTGACTCGCCCAAGCCCTACATTCTAGTCATAATTATTTCACCAGCTAAGAAGTAAGAACCCTTGAAAAGTATCTAATAATGTAACTAGGCTAAATTGTATCAGTCAGATCATGGGGAGGGGTGGTCTCAGTAAACTGTGTTGTTTGGGCCATTTGTCATTCAAATAAAACATGTTTAAATTATTGAACAACTGATGCACATTTCCCTCTTTATGTAACGCCGGCCCTTATGATGCCATAGGCTGAGAGGGCGTTCAGGTGAAACGTGTTGCGCTGACTCAGTCATAGTGTTGTGATGATGACGCATCGAATTCTGTAACCGAAGCTCTTACGCCTGTTCAGAGTATGGAAAGGCATTGCGACTCCCCATTGGCTTAGACTTAGAGGGAGGCCAAATGAGCCAATGAGGAGAAAGTAATGAGAAAGTGATGACTAGCACAGCGACTGAATAGACCAGCTTGTACTTTAGTCAAGCTGGTAAAAAGTGAAAATTCTCATGGATTTTCAGAGTGTAAAAAGACCGGGTTGGGGGGCCAGAGGGTCCTGTACAGCAGGGGACGGTCACAGTTGTGTCCTGTCCTGTCCTGCCGTGAGGTCCCCCCCCCTCTGCTTGCTGACAGGGAGGGGGATGACATCACCAGGGGGAGGGGGGCCTTTGTCTCCCCCCTTTTTGGGAGCATTAGAATTTTGCAAACAAAAGGTCATGTGGCCCTCTATCTCCAGATCTGAGTGGACGCAGCACTTTTGAAAATCCCTAACAAGATTAAACCATAGGGAAATCAGCTGTCAATACGCACGCACGCACGCACGCACGCAAGCACACACACACACACACACACACACACACACACACACACACACACACACACACACACACACACACACACACACACACACACACACACACACACACACACACACACACACACACACACGCACGCACGCAGTGGTGGAAGGAGTACTCAATTTTTTTTACTTAGTACAAGTACGTATCAATACCACAATGTACAATTGATCCGTTACAAGTGAAAGTGTGGTATTCAGAATTTACTAGAGTAAAAGGAGAACGCATCAGTCTGCAAGGACCTTAAAAGTACAAAAGTATGGGAATTCACTTATGGGAGTACCAAAATTACTCATTACGCAGTTTTTATTGTATGAAAGTCCTTTGAAAATAGCAGATCTACAAGCTAACAAGCTTAGAAGTATATCAGGCTGAATTGATTAATGTATGTTTTTCAATAATAATAAAAATCTGCAAAGTAGTTTGCCTCTGAGAAGTATATAAAGTATTGAAAATTGGAAATAGGCTACTCAAGTAAAGTAAAAAAGAAAATACCGGTACATCAATGGTAGCCTACTGTACTCAAGTACAGTACTTGAGTAAACGTACTTAGTTACTTTCCACCACGGCACACACACACACGCATGCATGCTATAGCTGCTTCTCAGAACTCGCACAATACTCCTGTTCAAACTAACTCCCATTCCCATACATGCACAGGCAGCATCCATGACCATGCCTGGATGTGCAGGGAGGAATTCTGGTGACTGCATCTATTGAACGCTACTGTCACGGACCGTCACTGATGATTTGAACTCCTCGTCTGTTCGGCGGGACATGAAAGCACTATTCCCTCCAAAGACTAGTAATCTAAATCTCTCAATTTAAATTTCACCCAAATTTCAGTTGTGGATTGAAAAGTTCCCCAGCGTTGCCATGTTTGCTTTTTCTAAGCGACTTTGGGCTTGTTTTTGAGTGGTGCAACCACTCCTATAGACAGCTGTGTCCCTGTGTCCGAGTACGGAAATAGTATATTGTCACCACCGAGTGTCACTGTTGTGCAGCCTAACACAGACAGAGACAGTACAGTACAGTACAGTACAGTACAGTACAGTACAATACAGTACAGTACAGTACAGTACAGTACAGTACATTCTAAGCGAGGCATAGAATGGGCGGATTTAGCGAGCCAGGATCATAAAGCCTGTCTGAATAGACAGCCTGGCTTTTTCTCACTAGACCCATTCGGTGGAACACAGATTTACTGATCCTTCTTCTTCGTGGGGTATTATGGCAGTTTGCATCCTTATTAGTTGCAATACTGCCCCCTTCTGTATAGGCCTATCTCAGTAGCCTACAGTATCTTTGCTATAACAAAATACATACATAAATGGATGCACCTGGGACGTATCCTCAGTGATGTATCCCAAGGTCATCGGGGTTTCGGGTATCCCAACATCATACCCCTCACTTAGGTGACCCAGCCGGGGTGATCAAGTCCCGACTTAATAGTTTTGGCTCTTTGCGTGTGGAGGAGAAAAAAAAGAAGCAACGCGCAACACTCTTCCATGGCTGTGAAGCAATACTAACGGGCAACGTTTCACATGTATTATTCGTTTTATACATTTTAGGAGTGAAAACATGTGTTTAGATGCTTATGACAACATCTCAGCAGTTAAAGGGACACTTCACCCTTTTTGCAAAAAAATATATGTTAATGACGTTTAGAAGCTTTAGATCACTTCCCTGGGGGTATTTATGTGTGTAATATGTGGTTTTAGATATTTTAGATTGTAGCAGTGAGCCTGTTGTCTCTGATGTCATGGACACTGGTCTCACTACCTTCCTGGACTACAATTCCCATAATTCTTTGGTGCACTGCTCCTCCTTGTGGATAGGGGGGAGAGCTGTCTTACTGAGACAACATGTAGTCCAGGAAGGAAGTGAGCCCAGTGTCCATGACACCAGAGATATAATAGTATATAGCATGGTCCAAAATGATGAGAAACGAGGATAACTTTTTTTTTCAAAATTTCAAAAAACATGGGCTATAACCCATCGTTTTTATCATTTCGTCATTTTTTTCAAATCCTCAAAAATGATGAAAAACGGCGCGCTATAGTATGCCGTACGATATGGGCTATAACCCATGGTCCAAAATGATGAGAAACGAGGATAACTTTTTTTTCCAAAATTTCAAAAAACATGGGCTATAACCCATCGTTTTTGTCATTTCGTCATTTTTTTCAAATCCTCAAAAATGATGAAAAACGGCGCGCTATAGTATGCCGTACGATATGGGCTATAGCCCATGGTCCAAAATGATGAGAAACGAGGATAACATTTTTTTTCAAAATTTCAAAAAACATGGGCTATAACCCATCGTTTTTGTCATTTCGTCATTTTTTTCAAATCCTCAAAAATGATGAAAAACGGCGCGCTATAGTATGCCGTACGATATGGGCTATAGCCCATGGTCCAAAATGATGAGAAACGAGGATAACTTTTTTTTTCAAAATTTCAAAAAACATGGGCTATAACCCATCGTTTTTGTCATTTCGTCATTTTTTTCAAATCCTCAAAAATGATGAAAAACGGCGCGCTATAGTATGCCGTACGATATGGGCTATAGCCCATGGTCCAAAATGATGAGAAACGAGGCTAACTTTTTTTTTCAAAATTTCAAAAAACATGGGCTATAACCCATCGTTTTTGTCATTTCGTAATTTTTTTCAAATCCTCAAAAATGATGAAAAACGGCGCGCTATAGTATGCCGTACGATATGGCCATGGTCCAAAATGATGAGAAACGAGGATAACTTTTTTTTTCAAAATTTCAAAAAACATGGGCTATAACCCATCGTTTTTGTCATTTCGTCATTTTTTTCAAATCCTCAAAAATAATGAAAAACGGCGTGCCATAGTATGCCGTACGATATGGGCTATAGCCCACGGTCCAAAATGATGAGAAACGAGGCTAACTTTTTTTTTGCAAAATTTCAAAAAACATGGGCTATAACCCATCGTTTTTTTCATTTTTTCATTTTTTTCAAATCCTCAAAAATTATGAAAAACGGCGTGCCATAGTATGCCGTACGATATGGGCTATAGCCCACGGTCCAAAATGATGAGAAATGAGGCTAACTTTTTTTTCCAAAATTTCAAAAAACATGGGCTATAACCCATCGTTTTTGTCATTTCGTCATTTTTTTCAAATCCTCAAAAATGATGAAAAACGGCGCGCTATAGTATGCCGTACGATATGGGCTATAGCCCATGGTGCAAAATGATGAGAAACGAGGCTAACTTTTTTTTTCAAAATTTCAAAAAACATGGGCTATAACCCATCGTTTTTGTCATTTCGTCATTTTTTTCAAATCCTCAAAAATGATGAAAAACGGCGTGCCATAGTATGCCGTACGATATGGGCTATAGCCCACGGTCCAAAATTATGAGAAACGAGGCTAACTTTTTTTTTCAAAATTTCAAAAAACATGGGCTATAACCCATCGTTTTTTTCATTTTTTCATTTTTTTCAAATCCTCAAAAATGATGAAAAACGGCGTGCCATAGTATGCCGTACGATATGGGCTATAGCCCACGGTCCAAAATGATGAGAAACGAGGCTAACTTTTTTTTTCAAAATTTCAAAAAACATGGGCTATAACCCATCGTTTTTGTCATTTCGTCATTTTTTTCAAATCCTCAAAAATGATGAAAAACGGCGCGCTATAGTATGGCGTACGATATGGGCTATAGCCAATGGTCCAAAATGATGAGAAAAGAGGCTAACTTTTTTTTTCAAAATTTCAAAAAACATGGGCTATAACCCATCGTTTTTGTCATTTCGTCATTTTTTTCAAATCCTCAAAAATGATGAAAAACGGCGCGCTATAGTATGCCGTACGATATGGGCTATAGCCCATGGTCCAAAATGATGAGAAACGAGGATAACTTTTTTTTTCAAAATTTCAAAAAACATGGGCTATAACCCATCGTTTTTGTCATTTCGTCATTTTTTCAAATCCTCAAAAATGATGAAAAACGGCGCGCTATAGTATGCCGTACGATATGGGCTATAGCCCATGGTCCAAAATGATAAGAAACGAGGCTAACTTTTTTTTTCAAAATTTCAAAAAACATGGGCTATAACCCATCGTTTTTGTCATTTCGTCATTTTTTCGAATCCTCAAAAATGATGAAAAACGGCGCGCTATAGTATGCCGTACGATATGGGCTATAGCCCATGGTCCAAAATGATGAGAAACGAGGATAACTTTTTTTTTCAAAAATTCAAAAAACATGGGCTATAACCCATCGTTTTTTTCATTTTTTCATTTTTTTCAAATCCTCAAAAATGATGAAAAACGGCGTGCCATAGTATGCCGTACGATATGGGCTATAGCCCACGGTCCAAAATGATGAGAAACGAGGCTAACTTTTTTTTTCAAAATTTCAAAAAACATGGGCTATAACCCATCGTTTTTGTCATTTCGTCATTTTTTTCAAATCCTCAAAAATGATGAAAAACGGCGCGCTATAGTATGCCGTACGATATGGGCTATAGCCCATGGTCCAAAATGATAAGAAACGAGGCTAACTCTTTTTTTCAAAATTTCAAAAAACATGGGCTATAACCCATCGTTTTTTTCATTTTTTCATTTTTTTCAAATCCTCAAAAATTATGAAAAACGGCGTGCCATAGTATGCCGTACGATATGGGCTATAGCCCACGGTCCAAAATGATGAGAAACGAGGCTAACTTTTTTTTCCAAAATTTCAAAAAACATGGGCTATAACCCATCGTTTTTGTCATTTCGTCATTTTTTTCAAATCCTCAAAAATGATGAAAAACGGCGCGCTATAGTATGCCGTACGATATGGGCTATAGCCCATGGTCCAAAATGATGAGAAACGAGGCTAACTTTTTTTTTCAAAATTTCAAAAAACATGGGCTATAACCCATCGTTTTTGTCATTTCGTCATTTTTTTCAAATCCTCAAAAATAATGAAAAACGGCGTGCCATAGTATGCCGTACGATATGGGCTATAGCCCACGGTCCAAAATGATGAGAAACGAGGCTAACTTTTTTTTTGCAAAATTTCAAAAAACATGGGCTATAACCCATCGTTTTTTTCATTTTTTCATTTTTTTCAAATCCTCAAAAATTATGAAAAACGGCGTGCCATAGTATGCCGTACGATATGGGCTATAGCCCACGGTCCAAAATGATGAGAAATGAGGCTAACTTTTTTTTCCAAAATTTCAAAAAACATGGGCTATAACCCATCGTTTTTGTCATTTCGTCATTTTTTTCAAATCCTCAAAAATGATGAAAAACGGCGCGCTATAGTATGCCGTACGATATGGGCTATAGCCCATGGTCCAAAATGATGAGAAACGAGGCTAACTTTTTTTTTCAAAATTTCAAAAAACATGGGCTATAACCCATCGTTTTTGTCATTTCGTCATTTTTTTCAAATCCTCAAAAATGATGAAAAACGGCGTGCCATAGTATGCCGTACGATATGGGCTATAGCCCACGGTCCAAAATTATGAGAAACGAGGCTAACTTTTTTTTTCAAAATTTCAAAAAACATGGGCTATAACCCATCGTTTTTTTCATTTTTTCATTTTTTTCAAATCCTCAAAAATGATGAAAAACGGCGTGCCATAGTATGCCGTACGATATGGGCTATAGCCCACGGTCCAAAATGATGAGAAACGAGGCTAACTTTTTTTTTCAAAATTTCAAAAAACATGGGCTATAACCCATCGTTTTTGTCATTTCGTCATTTTTTTCAAATCCTCAAAAATGATGAAAAACGGCGCGCTATAGTATGCCGTACGATATGGGCTATAGCCCATGGTCCAAAATGATGAGAAACGAGGATAACTTTTTTTTTCAAAATTTCAAAAAACATGGGCTATAACCCATCGTTTTTGTCATTTCGTCATTTTTTCAAATCCTCAAAAATGATGAAAAACGGCGCGCTATAGTATGCCGTACGATATGGGCTATAGCCCATGGTCCAAAATGATAAGAAACGAGGCTAACTTTTTTTTTCAAAATTTCAAAAAACATGGGCTATAACCCATCGTTTTTGTCATTTCGTCATTTTTTTCAAATCCTCAAAAATGATGAAAAACGGCGCGCTATAGTATGCCGTACGATATGGGCTATAGCCCATGGTCCAAAATGATAAGAAACGAGGCTAACTCTTTTTTTCAAAATTTCAAAAAACATGGGCTATAACCCATCGTTTTTTTCATTTTTTCATTTTTTTCAAATCCTCAAAAATTATGAAAAACGGCGTGCCATAGTATGCCGTACGATATGGGCTATAGCCCACGGTCCAAAATGATGAGAAACGAGGCTAACTTTTTTTTCCAAAATTTCAAAAAACATGGGCTATAACCCATCGTTTTTGTCATTTCGTCATTTTTTTCAAATCCTCAAAAATGATGAAAAACGGCGCGCTATAGTATGCCGTACGATATGGGCTATAGCCCATGGTCCAAAATGATGAGAAACGAGGCTAACTTTTTTTTTCAAAATTTCAAAAAACATGGGCTATAACCCATCGTTTTTGTCATTTCGTCATTTTTTTCAAATCCTCAAAAATGATGAAAAACGGCGTGCCATAGTATGCCGTACGATATGGGCTATAGCCCACGGTCCAAAATGATGAGAAACGAGGCTAACTTGTTTTTTTCAAAATTTCAAAAAACATGGGCTATACCCCATCGTTTTTTTCATTTTTTCATTTTTTTCAAATCCTCAAAAATGATGAAAAACGGCGTGCCATAGTATGCCGTACGATATGGGCTATAGCCCACGGTCCAAAATGATGAGAAACGAGGCTAACTTTTTTTTTCAAAATTTCAAAAAACATGGGCTATAACCCATCGTTTTTGTCATTTCGTCATTTTTTTCAAATCCTCAAAAATGATGAAAAACGGCGTGCCATAGTATGCCGTACGATATGGGCTATAGCCCACGGTCCAAAATGATGAGAAACGAGGCTAACTTTTTTTTTCAAAATTTCAAAAAACATGGGCTATAACCCATCGTTTTTTTCATTTTTTCATTTTTTTCAAATCCTCAAAAATGATGAAAAACGGCGTGCCATAGTATGCCGTACGATATGGGCTATAGCCCACGGTCCAAAATGATGAGAAACGAGGATAACTTTTTTTTTCAAAATTTCAAAAAACATGGGCTATAACCCATCGTTTTTTTCATTTTTTCATTTTTTCAAATCCTCAAAAATGATGAAAAACGGCGTGCCATAGTATGCCGTACGATATGGGCTATAGCCCACGGTCCAAAATGATGAGAAACGAGGCTAACTTTTTTTTTCAAAATTTCAAAAAACATGGGCTATAACCCATCGTTTTTGTCATTTCGTCATTTTTTTCAAATCCTCAAAAATGATGAAAAACGGCGTGCCATAGTATGCCGTACGATATGGGCTATAGCCCACGGTCCAAAATGATGAGAAACGAGGCTAACTTTTTTTTTCAAAATTTCAAAAAACATGGGCTATAACCCATCGTTTTTTTCATTTTTTCATTTTTTTCAAATCCTCAAAAATGATGAAAAACGGCGTGCCATAGTATGCCGTACGATATGGGCTATAGCCCACGGTCCAAAATGATGAGAAACGAGGATAACTTTTTTTTTCAAAATTTCAAAAAACATGGGCTATAACCCATCGTTTTTTTCATTTTTTCATTTTTTCAAATCCTCAAAAATGATGAAAAACGGCGTGCCATAGTATGCCGTACGATATGGGCTATAGCCCACGGTCCAAAATGATGAGAAACGAGGCTAACTTTTTTTTTCAAAATTTCAAAAAACATGGGCTATAACCCATCGTTTTTGTCATTTCGTCATTTTTTTCAAATCCTCAAAAATGATGAAAAACGGCGCGCTATAGTATGCCGTACGACATGGGCTATAGCCCATGGTCCAAAATGATGAGAAACGAGGATAACTTTTTTTTTCAAAATTTAAAAAAACATGGGCTATAACCAATCGTTTTTGTCATTTCGTCATTTTTTTCAAATCCTCAAAAATGATGAAAAACTGCGCGCTATAGTATGCCGTACGATATGGGCTATAGCCCATGGTCCAAAATTATGAGAAACGAGGATAACTTTTTTTTCCTAAATTTCAAAAAACATGGGCTATAACCCATCGTTTTTGTCATTTCGTCATTTTGTTCAAATCCTCAAAAATGATGAAAAACGGCGCGCTATAGTATGCCGTACGATATGGGCTATAGCCCATGGTCCAAAATGATGAGAAACGAGGCTAACTTTTTTTTTCTAAATTTCAAAAAACATGGGCTATAACCCATCGTTTTTGTCATTTTTTCATTTTTTTCAAATCCTCAAAAATGATGAAAAACGGCGCGCTATAGTATGCCGTACGATATGGGCTATAGCCCATGGTCCAAAATGATGAGAAACGAGGATAACTTTTTTTTTCAAAATTTCAAAAAACATGGGCTATAACCCATCGTTTTTGTCATTTCGTCATTTTTTTCAAATCTTCAAAAATGATGAAAAACTGCGCGCTATAGTATGCCGTACGATATGGGCTATAGCCCACGGTCCAAAATGATGAGAAACGAGGCTAACTTTTTTTTTCAAAATTTCAAAAAACATGGGCTATAACCCATCGTTTTTGTCATTTCGTCATTTTTTTTAAATCCTCAAAAATGATGAAAAACGGCGCGCTATAGTATGCCGTACGATATGGGCTATAGC